>NC_067207.1:12091830-12214254 GCF_026262505.1 Trichomonas vaginalis G3
CTTCTCGATAAATGTTTTGTCAAAACTTCTTTCGTATATGCTTGGCAAGGACTTCTTCGTAAATGTTTTGTTCAAGACTTCTTCGTAATGAGTGTAAAGGACCCAAAAATATATTTTAGGTGAAGTGGTGAGATTCTCACCTTTTTTCTCACGCTCTTTTCTCAACCCGTTGAATTTTCATGAATTTTATACAGAAAATGCTTGTTTTTGAGGTCGAGCCACTTTTGGCTCCACCGTACTTCTTTCAACCAAACTCATGAATTCAGCAAAAATATAATTTAGAGGTAGAAGGTTAGATCTAACCTCTTTCTAACTCTTTTCTACCCTCTGAATTTTCAAGACTTCTTCGTAATGTTTTTGTCAAGACTTCTTCATCGTAATGAGTGTAAAGGACCCAAAAATAAAGTTTAGGTTAAGTGGTGAGATCTCACCTCTTTTCTCACCTCTTTTCTCACCTCATGAATTTTCAAGACTTCTTCGTAAATGTTTTGTCGAAACTTCTTCATCGTAATGAGTGTAAAGGACCCAAAAATAAAGTTTAGTGAAGTGGTGAGATGCTCACCTCTTTTCTCACCTCTTTCTCACCTTCATGAATTTTCATGAATTTTCTTAAGACGATGAAATAAAGTTAGTTTTTTTTTAAAAATATTTTTTATTTTTATTGTAAGAACATGTTAGCAACAACAGCACCAAACTCGTTAGTCATGAACCCAACTTCAATGTTAGTAGAGATGAAAAACTTCATTCCTTCTTCATATACTTTCGAAACAAAAATCCAGAAGATAAAGCAAGAACTTTTAACATCTAATTTAGACTGTACCGCACAGGATGAAACAAATGAACAGTATCTTTATGAAATGGAGGACCTCATCGACCATTTACCTAAACTACCTGAAATCCAACAACAAAAACTCACTATTCCTGAATTCGATGAAATAGAAGTCAAAGCAACTGACTCAGTAGAAATAAAGAAGTTCATACGAAAGGTAAACTATGAGTTTCTAGGATTTCATTGCAACCATAAAGTTATGGACAAAGATTGCGACATGGTATATAAGAATGTTTCTGACTTTACAAAAACCCGGAGTTTAAGACCTACGAACACTTTGTTTCGTTTAGTTGCAAATGTGTTTGGAATAAGAGATAAAGATAGAAGAGGTAAGGATGGAATGAACAGATAAAAAACCAACTGCTTCAGATTTAAAGAAAACCATTGACGCCTTAGTTGTTTTAGTGGTTTTATTTCAATGTATAAACGCAAAATGAACCCGCAATGTTCAAAATGTAAAGCAGCAATGAGGAAATATAACTACTCCGTCAAAGAGATAGAAAGAATGAGAAACGACTATGCAGACTTAAAGAAAGAAGCAGAAAAGCCAGCAGAAAATAAAATGGACATGTTAGCATTTCTGAACAAAAACTATCCAACTGCTGACGATTTCCTATTATCTGACGTCAAGAAGAAGTATAAAGAAACTTTCGGCATAGTTAAAACATTCGATATCCTCAGCGAAGAAATAGAAGCTACAAAACTGTTTAGGATTTCAAATATACATCGTACAATTCATGTAAAACGCTTATAAAATAACTGAGGTGAAAAATGAGGTGAAAAAACAGGTGAAATCTCACCTCTTCACCTAAACATTATTTTTGCTGAATTCAGCAACAAAATTCTGAGTAAAATAATTTTTAGGGCATGTGTCAAACCGTTGAGTTTTCACAAAATTCCAAAAATAACGTTTACCATGTAAAACGCTTATAAAATAACTGAGGTGAAAAAACAGGTGAGAAAACGGGTGAGATCTCACCTCTTCACCTAAACATTATTTTTGTCTGATTTACGCTCATTACGATGAAGAAGTCTTGACAAAACATTTACGAAGAAATCATGAAAATTCATGAGGGTAGAAAACAGGTTAGAAAACAGGTTAGATCTAACCTTCTACCCTAAAATATATTTTTATTGAATTCAGCAACAAAAATCTGAGTAAAATGGCATAAGATTGCTTCCCTCGGAAAACCGAGAGAAGAGATTCCGTATGAAAATCGTAAAAAATTGCGAGTACGTAAGAAAACGTAGTCGCCAAAACTCTATGAAAATCGTGAAATTTCTCTAGACCATTTTTTTTCGGTCTTGCATAAAACTCATGAAAATCAGTGAAGAACAGCGAGACCGACTTCCTTCGGGGTCGCCAAAACTCTATGAAAATCGTGAAGAACAGCGAGTACGTAAGAAAACGTAGTCGCCAAAACTCTATGAAATTCATGAATTTCCTTAAGATAGAAAAAATAAAGTTAGTTTTTTAAAAAAATATTTTTTTTATTTTGTATGTAAGAACAGAAATGACAAACAATGAGTTTGAAACAGTTAGAAAGATAGACAATGACACCAAATTGGTTAGAATCGGTGATTTAAACGTAAGATACTCAAAGAAATACAACAAATATTCTTTGTCAGACATTATATCTCCATTTGGAAAGAAAACATCCCACGACTGGGTTAGAATTGCTTCTACTTCAGAAAATTTTGACAAGAAATCCTGAGCTTATGATATCGGTAAGATTCTATGGAACTACAGCATATCTCATTGACAAAAGTCTTATACCAATAGTTTTGTATGGTTAGACCCAGTTGTTGGATATAACTTCATAACATATGGTTCATTCGATACGGAACGTTGCAGTGAAGGCTTACTTTACATCGTTCAGAAACCGAAGGACTTCAACACAAAAAATATAAGATAGGAAGAACATATAATATAACTCTAAGATATGACAGTACAGTCAATAGAGTTAAGGTTGTGTTCGTTAATGATATGAGAGCTGCTGAACAAGAACTACTTGAAAAGTTTGAGAAAATGTATGGTGCTCCCATAAAAGGTAAAGAAACGTTTGAAGTAGATGAGATAGATAAAGCTATAAAATATTTGAAAGTTGCTGAAAAATACATGTAAAGCGTTTATTTTTGGTCTTTTGTGAAAGATAGAAAAATAAAGTTAGTTTTATTTTTATTTATTTTTTTATTTTGTATGTAAAGACAGATATGTCAACAACAGAGAACACAACAACAGTATAGTCCATGAAGCTATAAATGAAGAATATGAGTGGGTTCAGTTTAACAAACAACTCCGTCTCATTCGTTCGGTCAAAGACGATATGTACCAAATGCAAAGTATTTTGACAGCATGTTTTGCTCCAGATACTAAACACGCAGACGACTGGTTTAGGAACCAAAGCACACAAGAACTTTTGAGTGAAATTTCTCTAGACCGACCTTTTCCGGCCATGCATAAAACACATGAAAATCGTAAAAATTTGCCAATAAATTTAAGAGGATATTATGTACATAGACTTTTAGTAAATGCAGTTGCAATGTGGGCTTCTCCTCGTTATGCATGGCATGTTTACAGACTTCTTGACGAAATTCATAGACAAGAACGTGAAGAGATGGAAAAGAAACTTCAAGCAAAAGATGAAGTCATTGAAGCAAAAAATGAAGTCATTGAAGCAAAAGACAAAAGCATTCAGAAAAGAATACCACGTTCGGTACCAAAAGGAAAGGAAAAGAACTATAAGTATATGATTTATACTGAAGAGATGGAAAATGAAAGAAGATAAAGATATGGTTATGTTGCATTTAGTCAGAAGAAACAACAAAAAGCTTTTACGACCTTGCTAAGATTTACAAATCTGACAGAAATTGGTTCTATCGCGAAAACTTACCGATTTCAATGACCCCAAATGAAGATGTGAAACAAATAGTTCAAGATACGTTACCTCAAACACACTATGATATGAAAGGTTGTACAATACTTACCTTCAAAGAAGACTTACCGCTACTGAAAGAAAAAATAACAGAGTATTTTGACAACTTCAAACAAGTAGGGTAGATGAACCATTTATTTTTACGCTTGACTTCAGATGGCTCAGGTAGCTCTATAAAGTAAATTGCCTCGTCAAATCCTTCTGGCATTCCGAGTCCTTCCTTCCGACATTCCGAGTCCTTCCATCCGACATTCCGAGTCCTTCCATCCGACAGGAAAAAAATTTCCCGACAACTGGAAAAAAATTTCCTTCCGACAGGCAAAATTTTTTCTGTTGTTCGTCCGTAAACCATTCAAATTTTCGAAAATTGAGAACTTTTTGGTCGAACTTCAGGAAAAGTTTTTCCTTCCGACAGGAAAAGTTCTTCCTTCCAACAGGACACAAACGGATGACTGACGTTCCTCTTCCTGAATGCCTTCCAAAGCCAGAAGAACCGACAGACCCAGCACCACAACAGACTTACTAAGACTAAACACTTAGATTTTTCAAGCTTGACTTTTTACAATTGAACTTTGTTTGCGTAGATATGAATTCTGAAAGAAGTATGAGGGTCTTGTATGACTTTATACTTCTCCCATAGTTCATATCTGTCAAACTTACCTGCCATGGACTCTTTCATAAGTTCCATGAAATCGTCTTCGGACAATCCGGGGAAAAGTACAATGTCAGTAAGTATTCTTTTAACATCCTTACTTAAACTCTTTGCTGTCTGTACACAAATGACAACTGAGATGTTAAAGTGTCTGAGCTTCTTAAGAATTCGACACATGTCTTGTTCTCTGTTCTTTAACAAAGGATGAGAAGCAAAGTCATCTAAGATAAGAAGACATCTATGAGGGTAAGTCTTCCAATCGTACGATTGCAATTCTTCGAAATGTATTCTATCTCTTTCTGTTTGTTTCTGAAGTGTTTCTTCTCTAATATTCTCTGCATTTCCTCATTTGGGTCTTTAAACTTAGAATTTATATACTCATTTATGAGCATTATACTTCAAAACTCTTCTTTGGTACTTCTTTTATCCAATCTAACAACTCAGTATCCTTTATACATACTAACTTAGACTTCTTTATAATATCTTTGAACGAATTGACGGTTTGGTCAAATTGACGCAGAAGTACTACAAATGACAACTAACTCATAGAATGGGTTCTTCTCATCTAGTTCTTGTTGTTGTGCAGCCATTTTAAGATAAGTGAAAGTCTTACCCGACCCAGGTGGTGCAATTAGACCTGTTATACCATTCTGAGCAAATAAGAACTTGTCATGTATAGGCTTTATCTGAGCATTTTCTAACTTTCTCTTGTTTTATTTAAAAACATTCTCAAATTTCTTGTCAATGTCAGCAAACTTTTTTTCTAACATATTTTTAGAAAAATTAAAATTTTATCTTTTAGAAAATGTCTAGCGATTTCGCTATCTATATTCGAGACAAGCTTTTCGACAGCAAACATCTGTCGACCATAAAATCTTACATAGTGTAAAACAAGAAAGGTGAATTGTTCTAAAGTTCTGTTTCTGGGAATATGACAAGAACCATAAAACATTAGGCAGAGAAGTCTTTAAGTTGTCAATGACAGACTTGTTGACAGAGATGACGCCTCTTGGAGAGATGAAGTCCAACAAAACTTCTTAGAATGCAAAGAAGACACATGCGCTGTTCTTGAAGATGAAATAGAAAACAGAATAGAAGAGCTATTAAAGGACAAAGAACTTTTACATAAATATGGTTGCGCCAAATTTGACATAACTCCACCAGAAAAGAAGAAGAGAGAAAAGAAAGAAAAGAAAGAAAAGAAAGTAGAAGAAGAGAAGAAAGAACCTGAACCAGTTCCAGAGAAAAAGAAATTTGACATGTAAAAAATAAAATTTTATTTTTAGAACATTTCTGGTCAATGTCAATGTTCTCTTCCTCTTTAGGGGCAAACACTGGCTTAGACTCTAAAATCTTTTTACCCAATTACCTTGAACTTCAACTATCTTAGACTCATAATATTCATAGTCGTCTGCTTTCTTTGGTTCATAAGGTATAACAAGTTTGTATGCTTTACCTTCTCGAGTTTGAGAACTTTCTGTCAAAATTTCTTTGACTGTCAACATACCGTCAATGTATAAGTCTTCAAAAGTTGCACCACTTTTTCTAACAACAGCAAACTTAACTGGTGCAATGTTCCAAATTTTGTCAAATGTAGACTTTTAAATTGTAGAAGTAAACATTCAAATATTGCGAATGGAGCTAACTTATCTTTGACTTCTGTCATGTACTTATTTACTGAGATGAATTTTGCCATCTTTTCTATCGGATAAAAAAAGATTTTTTTTAAATTTACTCAGAAAAATTTTTCTTTGTATATACACCATTCTGAACATCTAAAAGACTTTTGACATTTGCCAAGAATGTTCGTTTAGAAGCTGCCATATAACCATATTCTTGACAATATTGTTTATACGAATCGTACAATGACCTTTCATCTAAACACTCAAAGTCAGTTTCATCTATGAACAGTTCATATACACTCTTGTTTGCTTCTAACAATGTTTGTCTCTCTTCGGTATGTGGAATTTGTCTTGGATTGAACTTTGAAATATCTAATGTCATAAATATGAGAACAAGTGGTTGTAAAAGTCAGATGTCAAAGTTTCTGCTAAGTCGTCAAAATATTCTGTATCTTGCATATGAGAATCTGACGTTCTGACAACTACATATCTTCTGTCAGAACTTTCTAACTTCATCGGAACAAACATTGTTTGAAACCATAATGAAGTTGCAACATTTTCACAAAACTCTTTGGTCTTTATATTTTCTTTCAACAACTCCAACTTTGTCTGTTATAAGACTCTTCAAAGCATCTGAGTTCAAAACTTTTGTTGTATCTATACTTTGAAGTTCATTGCAAACTATAAGTTTCATATTCTCTATTGAGGAGTTAAACTTGCCACAGATGTTTTCTAAGTTTGTCATATTCGGATTCGAATAGCCCTCTAACAGTTTGCATAAGATATCTGTAAAGAATGTGTTCTTACCAGTTCCTTGTTTTCCAATTATAATGAGAGCAGTTTCATTTTTAGCACTTGGATGTTGTAAGATGTTTGCAAACCAACATAAGATATACTCATAAACCTTTTCGTTTCCATTGCATATAATTTCTTTGACATGGTCTAACCAAGCTTCTATAATATTTTCTTTCCATTCTACTTGTTCATATTTATATCCAGTGAAGATAGAATAGAAGTTTGGAGAAGGTGTATAGAACTTTATACCACGAACTGAAAAATCTTCTAACTTTGACAATAAGATATCCCAAGCATCTAACATCTTCATGCCAACTTGTACGACTTTTATTTTCTTAAGTTTCTGTCTACATTCTTGTTCTGAAACTATTGTCGCTTTAGGTTTGTTAAAGACTACATCCCATTCTTTCATAACATAACATTCTGGGGCAGAGTCGACATAAATGACTAAACGTTTCAAATTCTCGACTGATTTGTTATAGTCTCTAAATGGACACATATTTCTGAATGCTTGGAAGTCATAAAAATCTGAAACATCTATTCTGTACATTTTTATAAAAATAAAAAAAATATTTTTTTTATTCTTGACTTTGTTGTTGCATTTGTTGCATTTGTTGTTCTTGAGCTATTTGTTGTTGAAGTTGTTCTTGTAATACAATACTTTCACCAGTTGCATCTTCCAATTCGAACTTTCTGCGTCATTGACAAATACATAGGACATAAAAGTTTTACAGGAACAAAGTTTGCGTCAACTAATGTCAACGTTATACTTGCCAAAGTGTTTGAGTTCACTAAGGTTGAAAATTCTGCATTCGAATGAACAATAGGCAACCAGGCAGAGAAAGTATTGTTTATACGCATAAGTATCTTTGGTCATATAGTTTCTGTCGACATTCGAATAACACTTTGAACCTAAGTTTGAAACAATATATAAGATTGGTGTGCTTAATGTCAATGGAATAGACATTCCTTGTATGACACCTTTTCCTGTTATAGGAAACTGTTGGTAGTAAAAACCAGAAATAAGTTTTGTATTATAGCTCATATTGTTTATAGTAAACTCAGTCGGACATCCAAACATAACGAACCTGCTCTAGTTGCAGCACATGTTACACCCGTACTTAAAGTATTAAATAAGTCAACAAAACCTGTTGGTGGTATATCTGAGTAAGTATCTTCAAAGGAGTATTTTTTACCATTCACAACAATAAAGTCTTCTGGTGTCAAAAGAGCAAAACAGGCTTTAGTCGTCATTGTGTTTAAAGTTAGTTTACAATACCGTCCTTGAGGACTTTGTAAGTTTGTTGTTATAGAATTATATGACTCGGGGTTTTTAGTCGTAATAGTATAAACCATTATATCTTCTGCCATTTATATATATTTAAAAGTTTTTCTGAAAGTGGAGAAGAACTTCATCTAAACTTTCACATGGCGTTTCTTGAAGTTCTCTGTCTAAGAAGTTCAAATATTTTGTAAAGACATAGAACTTTCCTTTGTCTACACGAACAAACAAAACAGGGTCTTTCATATCGTTCAAAAGTGTGTAAAGTCCTTTACATGAAATAAAGTCTATATTATTTTTCTTCAAACATCTTTCAAGAAGTTTTGACATTTTTACTTAGCAAATAAATTTTAATGAAATGTTATGGTCGTCAAATATTTTTATGACGTCTGGGAAACTATACTTTAAGTTCAACGTTTCACCTCCTTTCATAACGTATATCTTGTCAATGACATTATATGAAACACCACAGCAACTAATGTCGGGTTCTATTTCTTTGATGTTTATATCGTCTGCCTCTGTCAAAAGTTTCAATAGTTCTTTCAAAACTTCATGAGGTGCAATGACATATGAGTTCACTTTTACAGGGTTGTGTTCGACCAAGTTTAACATTATACCTAAAGCTTGACAAATCTTCTCCTGAGTTTGAAGTTTGTCTTTCAGTTGTTGGTAGTCGTTTCGAATATCTGCAACAGAACTTAAGTCTCTGCTAACTTCAGGATATGTTGGTTGTTCTTTTACAGGAACAATTGCTATACCATCTTCGTCTTCGTATGGTTTCCCCACTTCAACATCTCTGTCTTTGACATTGACAACAACACTTTGACTGTTTGTTTGAGTTGGTGAATTTAACTTCACATCTGCCACCGCCATTAAACCTTTTGAAACACTCACGCTTCTATTTTTCGGAAATGACATTTTACTTAGAATAAAAAGATGGACGTATTCGAGTATCTCTTCGAATTGAAGCAGAACAAAGTTTACACACACAAACAATACAAATACATTGACAGAATAGTTCTTTATACAAACAATGGTAAATGTTATAGAATAGCAATATTTGCTGAACCAAAATATTTCCATAAAGCAAAGAAAGTTGGTATAACTGAAATGGTGAAAGTTTTTGAAGCAGACAAAAATATAACAACAAAACTTACAGATATTTCTAAAGGTAAGTTTATCTTACAATATTATGTCAAAACTGGCGTACTGTCAATATTTGACGGAGAGAAGTCAGTTCAAGAACAACTTACTGACCTGCTGCCAAAATCTGCTCGATGGAAGCTGTCGTTATGCCAATCTGAGGAGCCCCAGCAGGTTTCATCGAACGAATCTTCAAAAGAGCATCTTCCGTGAAAAGTGCTATTGGTTTTGTAAACTTCTTTGCTTTCAATTCATCTGGACCGTCTCTGTCACCAGTATATTGTATTTGTACAGTACCAACAGTTGAAATACCACCCATAAAGTCTTCTGAGTCAGCAAATGGAATGCCAAGCCAAAAGTTTGAACGGTCTCCATTTGTATATTGAGTTTTTTGACCTCCTGTATGAGTCCATACTTTCACATATGGCATAATAGAACTTTGCATTTCAGGGTTAATGGTTGTTGTGAAGTTGTTGTTAAAGTTCATAGCATCTAATGTCAAGTTGTATGACCTATATCCTCAACTGTAGAATATTCTTCTCTTGGATAATATTTGCCATCTATGTTTATATGATATTTAATACCGGGGTTGTAGAAACAAGAATAGTCATTTATAGTTCGTCTGAACAGTACAAACATAGTATCTGCATGTTTCATTGCAGTTGTTAAAGCAATATCTGTTCTTGCACCTGGGTCAGCACTTTGGTTTCCAACTTCACCTGCAAAGTCTTTGACAGATATTTGGTGTATAGGGAACATAAGTGGAACTGCAATATATTTGGCAGCTAAAGCATTTGAAATATCTGGGTCCAACATATAGACTGCAAGTCTGCTTTCTATTCTCTTGCATTCAAACTTTTCGCATGTGAACTTAACTGGGTCCCAAGCAGTTCCAGCAGCATTGAAATAATAGTTTACTTCATTGTTGAAGTTTGAGAAACCAAAGTCTAAGTCAACCTTGTCTTTGCAAAATTCGGCGAATGACGTTTTATTTGTTCCCATTACGTCTGTAAGAGTGAATGGGTCTTGTGTTGGTGCAATGACTAAGTTATTTTTGCTTGGAGTAAGTTCGATAGAAATTTTTCCTGCCCAGTTTGGCAAGTATCTTAAAAACCTGAAGATGAGGAAAGATGACAAAGGAACTCTAAGTTTCAGTTTTACTTTGGTTACTGCTGCTGCAGTTTGTTCAGAAAGGTTAACATAAACTCCTGGAACGTTAGGGTCAAGTCTTCTTATTTTCTCAATAGTTGCATACTGGTCTGTTTGTTCTCTAGCTTGTGGTTGTACTGAGTTTCTCAAAGCGAACCATTCATAGTTTGCCCATGTTACTGTTTGAACTAAGTCAGAGTTAGAATATATCTTATATCCCATGAAAACTTCTGGAGCATATTGGTATCCGACATAGAAAATTCCATTGCAACCTTTCTGTCAGACAACTTGGCAGAAGGTTTTATTTCAATGTCTTGTTCCACGTATAAGAATGAGTTGTCAATAGAAATAATATGAAACCTGTCGCAAGCAATATCTACTGTTGTTGAAGAACCTTCTCCAAACTCACCTACGTTTCCATAAGAAACAGCAGTTGTATATTCGTAAGTTCCAGGAACTATTTCTGACCTTCTAATGGCATTGTCGCATTCGTTATACCATTCGGAAACATTTCCGTTCATGGCATCCAAAACTGTTGGCGTTATATTCTGAGCGGCGTACATTTCATATGGGTAAAAATATAGAATAGTTGGATTTATATATCATAATAGAACCCACTCGTACCAAGCTTTACTTTCTTCCTGACTGAGTTTTTAACTCTTCTTTTTCCTTCATTGCCACTACTTTCACTAGATGAAGTTACTTCTTCACTACTTTCACTTTGTTCTATTCTTCTTCTTTGGTGTCGCTTTTGGTAACTTGCCCTCTGCTTCAAGTTGTTGCATCTTTGCCTCATGTTCACCTAGTATGTTGTAAATTTCCCATGTCCTTTTTGCCTTTGGGCTCTGGTCGCCCATCTCAGGTAACCTATATCCTAGAAAGATTTTGTCATAGTTTGTATTTGAGTCTTCGCGTATTGTTTGCATGACTCTTTCCTGAGTTTCCGGTTCAAGCTCTTCAAACAGAGCTTGTCCATATGGAATAAGCTCGTTTCCAAATATATGTTTTTGTAGCCATTCTGGTTTTCTTTCCATGTTACCAATAATATCTTTTGTGAATGGGAAAGCTTTTACCCAATGTTTCAGTCTTGCGTCATTTATTTCTGTAGTTGGTTTTATTTTGTCAAGGAACATGTTTTTCAATACTAACATTTCATTTGGTACTGTCCATTTGAGTTTTCTTAAATATTCATCCCTTCTCAGTTCATTGTCTGCAAAGTAAGTTTTTATGACATTTTGCAAACTTTCGTTTGCAAGGTCATGTACAATAGGTTCTCTTCCTTCTCTCTCCCTAACTTTCTTTCTAAACTCTTCACCAAATATACCATCTCTATGGTTCTGTGTAGTTCTTTGAGATAAATGTTCTAGAACGTCAGGTGTTATATTTCCTTCAGCCATGTTCATTTCATACTGGTCCAAAATATCTGCATCTTTCATATCTTTCAATGGCATTAAAGCCGCGCTGAAAATACCAGCTATATCTGGTTCACCATTCACTTCCATTGCGTCTACAACTTCTTGGAATTGTGGTTGTAAGTTTATGAACCACCTATCCGGATTAGCTTTATGACCCCATCTCATTGTAGTTCCATAGTCTGCAGAAACAAAAGTAGGTTTGTTTCCATATTGGCTAGGTTCTGAATGAACTTTAAACAATGTTTCATTTCTATATGTTTTGTTGAAATTTAACCTTTTATTTTCACCGAGTTCATCCAAAGATTGAACGTTATATGCTCGTAAGTAAAAAGGATTGTTGTATTTGTGTACATTATCTTTCAGTACTTCCATTCTATGCTGGATATTTTCATCTGATGTTGGAGTCTTTTGTATGTCGGCGAACATTTTTCGATATTCTTCTACTATGTCAGCCGAATTTTTCTTAGACTCTTGGAAAGATTCCATATTCCCCGCATACACTTGTTGAGGGTCAAGATTTTTCGGCTGTTCCAAATCTTCATCTAGTTCTGTGAAGTTAGTTTCCAAAGGAGGGACTTGTTCGTTTCCTTCAGGCTCTTCTAGCTGTTGTTGCTGAACTATTTCTTCCATGTCTGGTTGTATCTGAACTTCTTCCTGTGGAGTTTCTTGTACCTCATCTGCTGGCATTTCATATATTCCGAGACCGTTTTTAACAAGTTCCCTATTTAAGCCATCCGCATTCATAACCCTTTCTTCTTTCGTTCCGTCTCTATTTTTTACGCGTTTCATGAAGATAGTTGAATTATCATTTATCTCTGACACCAAATATCTCGGAGTAAATTCAGTCATGTCATTTGGATGATATGCTATTAAATCATATCCCTTAGCGAGCTTGTATTTTCCAGGTTTGAAATTATATCCCATTTGGTGCTGAACCATAAAGCTAAATAGGTTCGGGTCAGTATTTCCTTCCTTGAACTTTCTAATAGCTTCTTTATATCTGTCACTAAAGTCAAGAGTATCTGGGTAACCATAATTTTCCTTAAGCATTTTTAAGAATTCTTGGTTTCCTTGTTCTCTACTTCTTTTATGTCCTTGCTCTGTTTGTGGTTGTTGCTGTGCAGTGTTTTGAACTGTTGGTTGTGGTGCAGTGTTTTGAACTGTTGGTTGTGGTGCAGTGTTTTGAACTGTTGGTTGTGGTTGTTGTTGTGGTGCTGGTTTTGGTGCATGCCTGTGTCTGTGTCCATGTGACGATGTAAATGTTTTAGGTAGTCCTGGTGCAGGTGCTTCTCTTGGAGGGTTTGGTGGTATATAAGTTCCACTAGCTAGTATATAAGTTCCACCAGCTGGTATATAAGTTCCACCAGCTGGCACATATGTTCCATCTGCAGCATAATGTCCTACCTGACTTTTCGTTTTTAAGAAAGCATTTACTAGGTCTGTTTTGGTCTGTTGTAACTCTTTTTCTTGACTTTCCACAACAGTTGCTCTAACGGCGTCATAGGCACTTTGAACTGCCTGTCTCGTTGCTGCATCTGTTATTTTCGTCATATTTTGTGCTACTTCTCTTAACTCGTTGTCGAAACCTTCAGACTTCAGTTTCTTTCCAGATGAGAAGTCGTTCACTAGTTTCACCTTACTATGAAGAGCTTCGAAGGCGTTCTTAAAGTCAGCATTCATTAAAGCTTCATTTGAACTGTCTTCATCCGCTTGTATTTTTGTCCTTATTGACCCTATAAGTTGGGCTGCTTTAGCGTTGGCTTGGGCATCTAACCAGTCATTATTAGCTTTTATATATTCTGCGCTTTTCATTGCCTTTTGCATGGCTGCGTCGTTATTTTTACTTTCTTGTGCTAAGTTTTCATACTGTACGGTTTGGTTTTGCAACTGTAAAAGTTTTTCTGCCTTTACATTTGCTTCAACTTCTTTTTTATACTCATCGCTATCCATATATGTCTTCAGGGCTTTTTGTTTTATCTCTTCATCTTTCAGTACTTTATATTGAGTAGTATGGTTTTTCAAATTTATAACATCTTGTTCCATTTTTGCTACTTCTGCTGCTTTTTCTGACACTTTTTTCGCATATTCCTCTGTACTTAGTTCTTTCAGTTGTTCTTCTTTCTTCTTTTTCTCTACGTTTAACTCATTGAGTTTCTTTGTGTGTCTGTCATATTCTAGTTTCTTTTCGTTTTCACTTATTTGTTTCTGTATGTCTATGTTTGACTTTTTGACATCTGTTATTTGATTTTTGAGTGAACTCAAATTCATTTGACTTTGAGGGTTATAAGCTGTTCCGTCTGCAGCTCCACCATAGCCTGCCATTTTCGCTAAAAGTGCCGCTCTTAAACCTCCACTCTGTGCACCAATAACTCGGCTTAAAAGCATAGGGTTGCTTGACATTTGTTGCAACATAGTGGGGTCATTCATCATTTGTTGTTGCAACTGTTGTTGTGGTGTCAGTTTTACTATTGGATGTTTCAATGCTCTCTTCCTCTTACGTATATTCTTACGTAGCTTACGTGGCATTTTAAGTGAAGTAAAAAACGGTTTTTGACAGATGTTTATATGACACTTTTTGTTCAGCACAAAAAACTACTCGGTCAAAGTGTTGTCAGTTTTGTAAAATAACCGTCCTATCTCCGTGCCTATGACGAAGAAATCATGAAAATTCAAGAGGTGAGAAAAGAGGTGAGAAAACAGGTGAGATCTCACCTCTTCACCTAAACTTTATTTTTGGGTCCTTTACACTCATTACGATGAAGAAGTCTTGACAAAACATGTACGTTCATGTTTGACAAATTCAAGAGGGTAGAAAAGAGGTTAGAAAAGAGGTTAGATCTAACCTTCTACCCTAAATTATATTTTTGGTCATTTACACTCATTACGAAGAAGTCTTGACAAAACATTTTACGAAGAAGTCTTGACAAAACATTTACGATGAAATCATGAAAATTCAAGAGGTGAGAAAACAGGTGAGAAAACAGGTGAGATCTCACCTCTTCACCTAAAATATATTTTTGTCTGATTTTACGAAGAAGTCTTGACAAAACATTTACGTTCATGTTTGACAAAACATTTACGATGAAATCATGAAAATTCAAGAGGGTGAGAAAAGAGGTGAGAAAAGAGGTTAGATCTAACCTTCTACCCTAAATTATATTTTTGGGTCCTTTACACTCATTACGATGAAGTCTTGACAAAACATTTACGTTCATGTTTGACAAAACATTTACGAAGAAGTCTTGACAAATTCAAGAGGGTAGAAAAGAGGTTAGAAAAGAGGTTAGATCTAACCTTCTACCCTAAATTATATTTTTGGTCATTTACACTCATTACGAAGAAGTCTTGACAAAACATTTACGTTCATGTTTGACAAAACATTTACGAAGAAGTCTTGACAAAACATTTACGAAGAAGTCTTGACAAAACATGTACGTTCATGTTTGACAAAACATGAAAACATATATAATTTGTGAAAAGCGACACATTATATATAATGTTTTCGACCCAGAAGACTAACAATTTTCCGAATAAAAAACTTCATTTATACTAAACTTTTTATGGGCTAGAGGGCACGAAGTGCCCGGAAGGCCATCCCAAGAAAAAAAAACTTCATTATACCAAACATCCTCAGGGCTAGAAGGCACGAAGTGCCTGGAAGCCCCACTACCTTTTTTTTTTTTTTTTTAATCAAAAACTATTTGATTTCTGATAGATGTTAGATTTTTTCTTACATTTTAAGAGTTTGAAAAAACTTCAATATAGAAATATATTAAAACTAAAAGGAATCAAATTATAACCGACCAAAGATTCAATTTTTTCTTGACAGTCATTCAACCACACTCTTAATTATTGTATTGAGTTCAATTTAAATGAGTCACAAAAAGTATAAATCTCCAAGTAATTGCATTATTTGGTATTTCAAATGATAAAAGCGAATCTGAATTATGCAAAACATTCAAATATTGAATTTTGTTGTGGTCGATGGTACAAATTATATTTTTTTAAATTCCTTATTAAATGCCATAAGATATATTTTGATAGTGGCGTCAGTTAGATTTTTCTCAAATTTATAGAATTGAAAGCACTAAAATCAAACTGTCAAATTTATAAGAATGCTATCTGTTTTCATCCATACTACAAATAGATCCTTTAGAAATCTTATCACTCATGAAGATGGTGCCTTACTTGATATTTGGAATGAATATTTCAATACAAACTTCTTAGGAGATGTTACAACATGCGTAAATTGTTCGCTCTCAAGTAGAAGTCAATATTTCTTTTATCAATGCATATTTTACAATTTAACAAATAGTGGAATATACATTTCTGACAGCAGTTACAATTTTTTGGACTCAGATTGCATGTTTTATAACTGTTATAGCCCAGGTATAGGAGGCGGAATGCATATTGATAATTCCAATTCTGCTATTCACAGACGATTTTGTGGGAATTTTTGTAAAGGTCAAACAGATGGTGATGGAGCTCAATTTGTCTATTCATATGCTGTATACAATAATTCATTGATTGAAGGAACTGTATTTGATTGCGGAAGAAATTATGGTGGTAATACAATCAGATTTAAAAGTGGCACACAGTTAATTCATTCAGTAAATGATAGCTTTAATCATGCAATATGGGACTCCTGTTTTTATACTCAAAGTGGAACTTCTATTAATGTGAATTATACCACATTTTATGGAAATAGTAACACAGAATATAATGATATGTTTCAAATTGATATAAAAGGCATATTCTATTCTTCAAATATAATAAATAATTCGAAGAGTTCAACTTTTATTAATAACGGAAATGGTGGAACTACAACTTTTTATCATTGCTCTTTCATGCAAAATGCGTATTCATCATTTTCAGCAACAACAACAATTTTAGATAACTGTTTCATTGATTCATATTATGGTTACACCTCAACAAATTCTGCTGAGACAAGTTTTGTAAATCCACTCTCACATTTATCAACTGCGTTTTGCTATGCTGCCATACCAATAACGCCAGACAATCAAAAACGATCCGAATCAACCGAAGAACCGAAATCTCATAAGCGAAATGGAAAATTATTAATGTTTTTAGGTTGTTCATATACTTAATTTTCTTCTACAAAATTTGTTGTAAATTCTTCTTTATTATTTATCTCAAGTAAATACTTATTGTTTGTTTCTAGTAAATTCGTTTTGTTTGTTTAAATCAAGTAAATCTTTCTTGATTTATCTTAAGCCAATCCTTCTTTATTATATATATCAGGTAAATACTTTTTTGTCGTTTATCTCGAGTAAATTTTTCTTAATTGTTTATCTCAAGTAAATTCTTCTTAATTGCTTATCTCAGGTAAATTCTTCTTAATTGTTTATCTCAAGTGGGATCATTTTGTTTAAACTTTCTCAAGATGTTTTGTCATAATATTACATCTCAAATGGAATCTTGTCTCTTAATTTATCACTAGTAATTACATCTTGTCTCTTAATTTCAAACAAGTTCATTTCTTGATTATACTCATTAAGGCTGCACTTACGCCCATCTGACTTTAATTCAAATTTTTGACAACCGGCGTGGAGCGTAATTGAAAATCAACCTTAAATGACTGGATTGAATGCATTGTCATAGGGGCGTAAATGCACCCATAAAGTAAAATCATACAGAATAATTAGAAAGTAAAACAACATTTAAATTTATTATATAACAAAAAATATGTATAAAAATACAAGATCAGTCAGTTACAGACCAAATATTGACAAATCCAACTTCATCTCCAGTGAAAAATCTCTTATCTTTCGCGATAGAAGTGATTCTAGCAGTGTGTCCGTGGAGAGTTGCAGCGTAATTGACTCCGCTGCAGTCGAACAATTTGTCTGCAAATGGAAGTGGAATTGCTTTTTCTCCGGAGTAAGAATTTTCGTTTAATCTGTAACTTCCTTGCAAATCTATAAAGAAAGTACCTCTATTTCCAGCCAAAACAGCTCTCCCGCAATATCCAACTGCAAGTCCATCAGCATTTATAGAAGCTAGCATCGAATTCGACGAACAATCGAAAATTGCAGAATTTTCAAGTGACGAAGACACGAAAATCGAACAAGTTCCACCTGCAATTGGTGTAACAGTCTCTACAGGTGGCGTAACAACCATCGATGATGGTGTCCAAGCTCTCAAATCAATGATATCTACAATTCCTTCTTTAAAACCGACGCCAATGATAGGAGAAGCACTCCATTTGCATACATCGGCAACAGTTAAGTCATTAAATGTTAAATATCTAATAACTTTCGGTACTCTTGTGTCGTATTGCGCAATTACGCCTTTAGAAGCACCAATGAAGGATGTGGATGATATAGACTTGAGAATTCTGTGTACCCCTTTGCAGAATTCGGTTGTTTCTTCAGTTGCGACGTCTAATATTGATGTCATTTTCAAATCACTGACAACCAAGCTGTTTTTGCCGGCCAATGAGCAGAAGGATTTATACTGGCAAGGAATCTTGTGAACATTGTCAGTAGATGTCGAAGATAAAATAGAAATTCCTTCTTTTGTTAATGCAGCAATGGATTCTGAGGAAATTGTGGCCAAATCACGGATAGGATACTTGGAAACCCTTGTAGATAGTAAAAACTTAGGATTCAGTTTCGTTCTCTTTGAGGAAATTAATTTATGAGCTACAATGTTCGGCTCTGACAATTTAGAGAACTTTTCGGATATTTCCTGTAAAGTAGGGACAGAACCATGTTTGTTTATGGACCTCAGAACGAAATGTGGCAACATAACTTCTTTATATCGATCTGGCAAGCGGGAAACAATAGAATTAACGTAGTATTGGGTCATAGCATCCTTGGAATCAACCAAATTTCCTATTGCCGTGAAGATGTCGCTCATCATATCCTCATCCATAAATTTTTGTTGGTTGTACCAGTCCAGAAATGCCAGGAAATGGTTTCTCATTTCAGGATTAGTCTCGTGCTGTAGGAATCCGATGGTTGCAGGCGCTAAACTTTTGAGTAATTTCATCATTGTTTTTTGATCTTGCAAAGAAGTGTTGACTTCGTAGTATTTCATGAATGTTTGGAGAATTCCTGCTTTGTACTGTATAACGCTATGGTTAAATGACGATAAAAGTATCGGGAATAAATTTTCTAATAATTTTACGCCATTTTCGCAGCATTCGTTCAATCCGTAGAGGAAAGCTTGTATGACTAATGGATCTGATTCACTTATAATGAAGTTAAGCACTGATTGTACGTCTGTAATGAAATCTGGAATTAATCTCAAAATTTCATGGATTAATTTAGGAGCTGTCTCAGCAACGGCGATTCTTACTTGATTATTACCCTTGTGGGCTAATGTATTTACCTCTGAAATCAAGTAATTCTGGATAATTGAAGCAAGATCATTATTAATCGTTTTACAAGCGACCAAAAGCTTCACAATACAGCGGAGACCTGTTGTCTTGATCGTATTATTCTCGATGGAAAGCAATCCGATGAAGTTCGGAAGGATTCTACACAAAATAATTTCTTCTGACAGGACAGAAGCGAATTCGGCCAAAAAGTAAGAGAACGTTATTACCGAGGAATAATCGTCCGATGTCAAAATGAAAGGAGCGAAGAGATTCGTCAAGATTACGCGGACTTTTACGTCTTGGTCGTCAACCATAGCATCGAATACAGGAATCATGGTGACAAGATGGGTAAGGGAGCCATCGTTGGTAGAAAATTCGATGAATTGGTCGAAAATTTGACGAAAACATGGTGGAAAATATTTTGAAAGAGATGTATTGACTTCTTGACGAGAATTGGGGTCAATATCGAGTAACGTACGTGCGAAATTCCTAATTTTATCTGGTAATGCTTGGAGTTTTGCATCTAAGTTGAATTTTCCTTCTTTGAATTGAATCAAAGTCGAAAAGTTAAAAAGATGAGTGCCTGTATATAGATAATACACTATACAGCCTATGGAAAACAAATCGGCCGAAATTTTTAAGTTACTGAAGAATAATGGATCCAAAACATTATCTTCAGTGATAATTTGCTCTGGCGCTAAGTAGCAACCATTCCTTGTTGATGTAGAAAAGTAATGGTGATACACATTAGGCTTATCAGCCCTTATTTGGGTTGGTTTGAATGGAGCTAAATCTCCGACAGTAGTACTGATGTCCCAATCAACAAAAATGTTATCGGGATTGAGAGCTCCATGTACTAAGTTTATGGAATGTAGTGATGAGATCGCTGAATATATTTGAAAAACTACCCATCTTTTTTCTATTTCTTCTAATCTTGGGTATTCTTCAAGACGCTGTGGTAAAGTATATTGCTTTTTTGGTCTGATGAGGAATGCATATCGATCATTGATGATAATGTTTGAATAATCAATAATACATTGAGTTGCTTGAATTTTATCGGTAAGATGATTGAAATATTTGCGTGAATTATCGACACCTAAATTGCCTTTCTCTAAAGATTCTGTATATTCGTATGCTTTTACGATTAATGGCTCATTATATTGATTTACGCAGTCTAAAGTCAGCAAAAAAGTACCAGAATCTATCGAATTTTTCACAGTAATCTTCATTTTGCGTAGGGGCTCTTCATACCAATCAGCCTGCGAAGGTATGACAAGTTGATTCCCCATTTTTATGAGGAATTTTCCAATTCAAATTTTATAGAATTTGGGTTAACAAGATTATAAATAGCAGAATTTTAGACAATTTTCACTTTTTGACCTGGATTTCGATGAAATTCAATTTGGCAATGTAAATTTGATCGCATATATACGTTCAATAAACAGCTTATCACAATATCATCCAATGTAATATAAAATAACATATACTTTCTATACATGAATCTGAATCCAATAACAAACAAACCTTTCTCATCAGAAAGTTCTTTGTTAGATCTTGCTCATTTAATCGTTCTTTCAGCAAGATATTTCTTCGCGTTTCCTGCTTTATATGAGATTTGATCTTCAAGTTCATAAATCAATTCATGTTTGTGTTTATTTTCTCTAACAACTGGAATTCCTAGTGACAACTACCTGTTTTGGTATTACTTTTTCAAGAACAATTAGTTGTTATGACATACATCTTTAACTCAATATCATATTTCATTAATAAGCATACTAAACAGTATCAAAGACTCATTTTTGTTGGAAAGAGATAAAAGGTTGATAGAAGGCATAACTATAAATTATTTAATAAACAAATAATAAAATTAATCAAATACAAAAAGATTAAATAAATAATATACTTCACAGAAAAATTCCATGAAGCTAAAAAAATACTAAAAAAAATTACAAAAGTTTTGCAGATATCAACATTTCTTGGAAATTCAAGACTTCGTTCATGAAATTCATGTCTTGAGAAACGATTTTGAGGATAGCTGTCTCCAGTCTGCACCATCTTACCAAATGATAATCTGTGTCCGACATCATCCGAAATCTCTCATGTTTCACGAAAAACGCGTTATTTAAAATGAATCTAGACAACAGGATAGGACAGTTCGATAGTACTAACGCGTATTGAGTGACTGTGTCCTCAGAATTCGCAGCAACTTCCAATTCTTCCAACTGTTTTATCACTTTCATGAAAATGAAATAAGTTGATCCGAATTTCACAGTTTGCATCGAATTTAAGAGACTTATGATTCTCCAGAGCTTGCCATTGAGTAATAGTGCTATTTCTTTGTTCTTCTTCTTATTAGAAAAGCATTCAGGAAGAGGCATTGTTGGTCGTAATTCATTCAAAAGTGACAACCATTTTAAGTCAATTTTTTTCATCATTTCATTTGTTTGAGGACCAATCAACGTTGTCATCATGTACTGTATAACAAACAAGTACTGCAGACGACGTGTGATTGAAAGATCTACCTTAGAAGCAGCTCTTTCAAGCAGTAAATCAATATACCGGGGATTTCTGATCAATGATTTCGGAGAAACTTCTTTTAGTTCGTTATTTATTGCATC
The DNA here is from genome assembly GCF_026262505.1 of Trichomonas vaginalis G3. NCBI lineage: Eukaryota > Parabasalia > Trichomonadida > Trichomonadidae > Trichomonas > Trichomonas vaginalis. The sequence continues at coordinate 12,113,617 of NC_067207.1, forward strand.
TTCTGCAAAAGGAATAACAAACATCCTTAAACAGTCTTCTACAACACTCAGCCACTTCGTTAATGATTGTAGAGCTAAGTTATGGACTAAATAATTCTCAAAACTCTCTGCGTGACTTTTCAAAATTTTGAGACTTTTCCTTGTGGCCAAATCAATGAAATTTTCCTTGTCTTTGCCGAGCATCGTTTGGAACATGTTGTATTTAGCAAGTTGGTCGGGATCTGATGGCGGATTCGTCAAGAAAACTAAGGGATGAACTCCCATATCAGAACAATCGGAGTTAATCTTGTTCCAGACCCTCGTGAAGTTTATATCCTTTGGAATATCATCAACTTTGATGTCGTCGAAAACAACAGAACGCCAATTGTAAGATGTATCAATCGGTTTTGGTTTCCTTGAGTAGATACGCATCCAGAATGGTCTATTAGTGATTGTCTGGAAGTAATTGTACTTAAGAAATGGAACCATCGTCTTTGGAAGCTCGTTTATCGCCATTAAAGATCTGATTATGACATCTACGTCGTTTCTTGAGATAAGAATTAAAGTAAATGGAATATCAAAGACAGTGAATGCTGGTGGAACTTCAAAAATTGAGTTTGTCTCAAAAAATTTAATTAAATCTTGAACAATTGGATTATGAATGTTAATTGACTTTGCAACTGAGCAAAAGTGATCGTAATGATGTTTAAATGGTGTTGAGTTCAAATATCTGATCAATTGATGCATAACAAACCTGTGAATAAAGAAATCTAAAACGTCGTTAGAATTCCAGCCTTGTGCTAACATAAATTTAATTAGAAACACATGCTGTTGAGGTAGTAAAGGAAGAGCTTTGATAATTGAGTCAATAATTTGAGGAATATATTCGTCAATGATTTTAGTAGGTAATTTTTTGCCATTAATACGTACATCATTACAAAATTTGATTGCAAAGCCTTGATAAACTGATTCTATGAATTTGAACGTACATGCGGAAATATAAAAAGGTAAAATGGCTTCTATTGCCACATTTTGGTTCATCTTTGTAATGAGCATGCAATAAAATGGGAATGCATTTGAAATGTGCTCGAGAGTGCTATAAAAACCATAAATCGAGGGAATTGCAGACCAGCAAAGTACTTTAAAGTCAGTTTTATCGCCATTGTGATATTTTTCTTTCAGACAGCTTATTAAAATTTGAGGTGATGAATGTAAGAAATCTATTAAAACAGAAATGAACTGAATTTGTTGCGGCTGAACGTTCTCCGGACTATCTTCAGCAATGGGAATAAGATCATTAAGTTGGATGACCTTTTTCATTCGATGAATAATTATTGCAGCTCTGCTGTCTGATATTATTTTATCTCTAGTTGAAATGGAAGCTTTTGTGCATGCGTCCAGTAATAATTCAGGAATTGCTGGCACAACTTGCCTTAATCTATTGAAGTCTTCCATATAAAATTTTTTTATTCACAAAATCTTACCTGAAACATCATCATCGATTTATTTGCTAACTCATCAGGTGTGATTTGCATAGGAAAATTATGCTATGATAAGCAGTAAATAATTCAATTGGATCTGAAAAATAGCAAAAATTAAATCTAAATAAATCGAATTGCTGTGTTTATTAGGCTAATCTTTCTATTTTCCATTAGATAGTATATTTATATGAATAAGGTAGATGTTTTAGTCTAATTGGAAATTCTTTCAACTCAAAAATTATTAAAATCAAGTCACTTTAATAGTTTTTATAGAATTACTTGAATTGGTCAAATTTTTCATATAGAATATATTATAACTCTCTTATTTGTTTCAAGAAATGTTGGAATTGTTTAAATATATAAAATTATCAACTTTTACTAATACTACTAATTGTCTAAGCTATACTATGATAAGCAAACCGTATGTTATATGATTCTTTTATTATTTATTAATCATTAATCTCCAACTTTAAATATAGCTTGCCAAACTTGATGAACTGCTCATCCTATTGCTGAGTTATTCAAATTATCAATATCACAGAAGAATGATTTTAAATAAAATTAACAGGTTTTTGATATTTTCTTTTTAGAATTAGCTGACATGTTATTTTTGTTGGGAAAATCTGGAATTGTTTTCTTTTTTTCAATTTTCAATTAATTATATTTTTCACAAAATTGACTGGGTATTGAAAACTTTACAGAATTCAGACTCAATGAGCTTTATTCTTGATATTGTGCACATATTATAACAGTTGGAATTTATTGACTTTTTTTTATCTAATTCAATTTATTTTATTTTACATGATTTTCATTATTTATCTTTTTTGCATCAGAGGATTTTTATTTCAAAGCAATAACTTCCATATAAACATGCATTCCCAACAAGATCAAGCACCAGAGTTTCAAAAAGTCAAAAAGCAGCCTGTGAATGAATATAAAGGTAAAGTCAACGTTAAAACTACGATTGTTCAAGGAAATACTGAAAAATCTAAGCGAGTTATCGATTATTATCTTTCATCAATCACTTTAAAAGGCAATATTGAATTTTCAAATAATATTGCATTTGGTGCAGGAATTTCAACAAGATCTGGCAGTGCAATATTTACTTCATATACTGCTCTATCTGTTGCGACTGATTCTAATCTCAAAGTTCATCAAAATACAGCGACTGTTGGAGGAGGACTTTGTCACATTGCTTCTGCAGTTTATCTAGAAAAATCGAATATCTTCAGTAATTCTGCTTTTAGGTATGGTGGTGGAATCTATTTTCAAGGAGAACATACATTATCTCCAGATATTAAGCTCATTTGCAATGGAGAATGCAATATTCATTCTAACACAGCCTTAGAATATGGAGGAGGAATCTGTTTCTCTACAGCCAAAGAAGCTTATTTTGATAATTCCAAAATATACTCAAACATTGCTTCATTTGCTGGATGAGGTATCTATTCTATCGATATGGAGTTATTGAATTTCTTTAATACTCAATTATACGGCAATAAATTAGATAGTACAAAAACTTTTTCAAATACGAGAAATTTGACTGCGAATGACGTTACAAGTATTGACAAATATGCACCTGCAATAGAAGGGCTGAGAGGCGGCGGTGGAATTTTTGCCAGAAAAGAAACTGAAAACCCGACTCATATAAATACATATAAGTGCTGTATGCATGATAATGATGCTGGTAGTAAAGCATTCTCAGCACGAAACGGCCCAGGACATCTTGCTTTATTCCAATATAATATTATTTGGACATCAATTGAAGATACTATCCAAGATCTGTCCACAAAATCAAAGGATAGTAGCGAGCTATCGACTAATCCCATTGCCTATGTTTGGGATGATATTGACAAAAAACCTGAGCATTATAAGTTTGGAGTCACATCTGACTCTACAGAGTCTTGCAGTTTTAGTGTAGCATCATTTGCGAAAGAGATTGATTATCTTGCTGCAAAAACTTCAAATACAGATTTAGGAGAAACAAGCAAAGTTTTAGATCCAACAAGTTACACATATGTTGCCACACCTATTACAAAATTACCATATAAAACAACGTATATTGATATACCAAAAGCTAATTTGGTTCAAGTCAAATTAGAAAATCAGCCCAATCTAAGATCTGTTGCCCGAACGTATACTGCAACTATACTTCCTATTAGAACTCTCCCTCCTAATCCAAATTGGAGAACACCTGTAAGATTTGATCCAAATTACAATGGAAAAACAACAATAACAAAAATTTCAACGTACACATTTATTAATTCGTTTACAACTACATTTCGTGAGAAACTGACTTTTATAAACGGTGAATACAAAACTATTGTTTATCAAACAGAAATAGAAACAGAGACTATTATAGAAATCGTCATTGATGTTAATGAACCACTTATTGTAAAACCTGAATCATCATCTCCTCAGAAGAAAAATTCAAATTTGTTTATTTATATCGGAGTCGGCATTGGAGTACTTGTCCTATTAATTATCATAATTCTTGTTATATTTTTAGTAAAGAAACGTAAAGAAGATCCAACTGATGAAGATGAACATGAGATGGCTGCTGAAGTTGTTTTGTCTCTTTCAAGGACATCAAACACAACAATGGTTACAACAGATAATCCATTCTGGGCAACAACAGCTTTAAGTGATACAGACGATCCTTTCAAGAAGGATTTCGAAGAAGAAAAAACAGCTGATTACTATAAGATTATTCATTCTAAAAAGTTGTAAACATGTTAAAATATTATAAGATTATACATTCTAAAATAAAATAAATTCTGTCAAAATTTCAATTAAAATATATCGTTAGTAAGATTTTAAAAAATTTAATCAATTTTTAATAACATTTTCAAAATGCAGAAGAGAATGGTTCTTCATATTTGAATACTTCTCAATTTTGATGCCATTTTTGAATGCGGTTGTATATGAATTCCGATATACGGGGAAAACAGAAAGTGTATTACTGGAACCTGGTATTTATAAGTTTGAAGCATGGGGAGCAAAAGGACAAGATAATGGAAAATTTGGTGGTTATGGTGGCTATTCTCATGGAAATATCGCGCTCACTAAGCCTTTAAAAGTATTCATTACTGTTGGAGGCCGTGATGGTTTTAATGGAGGAGGTAGGAGCTATAATCAAAGTATCACAGGTGGAGGAGCTACAGACTTTAGATTTTTTGAGAATACTCTGAATAATAGAGTACTTGTAGCTGGTGGGGCCGGAGCTGGTGGAGGTGACAATTCTTACTCTAATTTTAATGGAGGAGATGCTGGTGGATTTGAGGGAGAAGAACCTCAATATGGTGGTGAGGGTGGGCAGCGTAATCGGGGAGGTAGATGCATTTTATATGATCCTGATCTTATAAACACATCCCCAACTAGAGATGGTGATTTCAGGAAAGGTAGAGACGTACAGGGGATTAATGCTGGCCCCGGAGGTGGTGGTTGGTATGGTGGAGGTGCTGGGAGCGGATTTTCTGAATATGGACGTGCTGAAAAGCACACCGGCCCAGGGGGTGGTGGTTCTGGCTTTGTATATACTAATGAAAGCATTGAATATCTACCTCCGGGATATGCTGTAGCTCGTGAATATATGTTTTCTAGTGGATATGCTCTTAGAGGTGGAGTTACTGTTGCAGACATCACCGGAGATGTCACATCAAGTAATCAAGAAAACAGCTGCGCCCAAATCACCACGTACTCTTTATTTAATTTTAATCTCAATCAGGTAAAGCCAGCTTCTTCTCATCGTTTAAATCCTAGACAATTTTCTCTATTCACATCAATTTTTTTAAAAATTAAACGCTAAAAATTAAACCTATTTTCATATTTTTCAGGGCCGGCCTTTCTAAAAATGAGAGAATAAATATAACATTCAAATATTATTATTTTTATTCGAATTCACTAAGTTCCTTGCACATTATACCTAAGTATCCATTTCTTGATCTCTTCTCAACAGGAATTGTGCAGCATTCAACATTAACTCTTTCTCTCTCAATTGCATCATTGAGTTTTTGTTTGTATTCTTCCATAGAAATTCTTTCATTTTGTACATCATCCATGATTTTCTGAGATGTTTCTTTCGCCCATTTGTGCATCTTCAACATCTGTTCTGATGGTTCTACCTTCTTCATCTTGTAGATCTTCAACAATTCATCAAGACTCTCTGCAAAGAACATCAATGCTTCAATACTCCAAAACTCTGCCATTTCATCATCAGCCAACACACAGAAATATGGTAAATCTGGTTTCTTCTGTTGTTGTTGAGAAGTTTGTTGTGAAGGTTGTTGTTGTGATGATGGTTTAGCAGGTGTTGGTTGTCTAAGTTGACTCTTTGCTGCTTCACTTTCATCTGGTTTTGAAGCATTTGATGATTTGGCTGAAGCTGGTTTCTTTGGGGGAGGATTGCTGCAGAATTTGGCAATCGGTGAAATTAAAATTGGTCGATTGACAATTTTGCATTCTGTGCCTCTGAGAGCTTTTCTAACACGAAGTCTTGTGTATACCTTTATGTTTGTAGGCTGCTCGTTCTCATCTAATACAGGACATTCCATTTCGACAGTGCAATTATTAAGAATTCCTCTGAATTCCATGTTTATGTGGCCAATTTCGTCATTTCCATGCATGAAAAACATTGTTGCTGGCATCTTCTGAACGAATTTGAGCGAATCTTGAGTCAATGGCCATTTATTAGTGTAATTTATCAAAGGATTCTTTCCTTTGAAGCCTTTGGCCATGAATATGACGAAAACTGGGTTGTTCTTGTCGAGTGTTTTGAGTTCGTCTTGTACAGGAATCTGGGATTTGATCACAAAGTCTTGGCCAGGGAAATTTTCTCCTTTGATGATGGTAAGTTCGATTTTCTTTGGCTCCAAATCACTATTAACAATTGGGAAACCGTATTTAAGGACATCGGAAATGACAAATGGATAATCTGGGAAAATTTCGATTGTTTTTTCAAGTTTCTTGGAGGCTTCTAGTAAAGGTAATATCTTTTGCTTGTCCTCTTTGATGTGGGCAAGAGCTTTGATGTCGTTTTTGAGCTCTTGTAGAGTATTTTGAATTTGAGGTAATACTTTAGCTGCTGATACAGGATCTGCGCAGGAAATGACATCTTTGTCCTGGAATTCGGAGAATTTCGAGTAGTATGGAGCAATATGTTTCGGATTTATCACAGAAATATTCGGATCAAACTTTTGAGGGCCATCTAAGACCATTGGAAGAAGCTGATCGACTTGGTTCACGAACTTCTTGCCTTCTGGCTTAGTTGGCTCTGTAAGAAATGTATAAAAGCTCGATGCAAATGTTGAAAATAATTTGTCGTAATCTGCTGTCGATTTGATGTCCGAAACTGATTTTGGTTTCGGTGGAGCTTGTGGTTTTGGTGCTGGTTTTGGAGCAGGTTTTGGTTTGGGTTTCGGAGCTGGTTTAGGCTGTGGCTTTGGCGCAGGCTTTTCTTGTTGAGCAGCTGGCTTTTTCGGCTGAGGAACTGGTGCTGGTTGGACTGGTTGTTGTATTTCGGGTTGTTTAGGCGCTGGCTGTGGTTTTTGAGGCTCCGGTGGTTTCTGTTCAACAGGCTTTTGCGGTTTTGCAGCAGGTTGAGCAGGTTTAGGCTGATTTTGTTGAGGATCTTCTATATCTGGGAAATTGTTCATAAAATCGTAGCTTGGTGGTGGCTTTGCTGCTGTTTTTGCAGGTTGTTGTGGTTGTTGAGGTTGCTGAGGTTTTGCTGCTGGTTTTGAAGGTGTTGGAGTAATTTGAGGTGTATTTTGTGGTTTTGATGGTTCAGGTTTCTTTGGTTGTGGTTTTTCATCTTCAGAATCATCTCCTATTGCTGATTCGTCGATTTCTCCATCATCTTGATTTTCATTATTGTCATCTGATAATTTTAAGTCGTCATCTTCACCTCCATCTTCTTCTTCTGCCATCATTTGTTCTAATTCTGCCATTAATTCGTCATCATCTGGTACATCGTTCTTTTTTGCTTTTCCTTTCTTAGTTTCTTCTTTGGCCCCTTTCTTTGCGTTTTTCCTTTTACCTCCGGCCATCATATCCATAAGTTCTGCCATTAATGCTTCATCATCATTCATTTTTTAGATCTAAATGAAGTGAAATTTTTTTCATAAAAAAAAACTCACCGGCATTTTTTTGAGCAAGCTTTACTTTGTTGGATTCACTTCTATGTGATTAAATTTCGTAGTTTTTTTAAAAAAAATCATAATATTTGAAATCATTTCTCAAGAGATCAGACTTCTTGCTACTGTAAACTTTGTTTCGACAATATTTGTCATTCTTATTTCCCTTATTTCTCGTAAGAATATCAAACAGCCTTTACCAAGTGGGAAAAACCTAGTGTCCTCAATCTCTGGGAATTTCACAAATCATGAGCCGTTAATAGATTTTATAAAAGGAATAAGAAAAGTTTGTAGTGGTTCGTATTTATAAGCATAAAACTGAGATTTTATTTTAGCAAATTTTAGCTTTGTTCGGGAAATATACATATACAATGATCTTAAAATGAAATAAATGTCATAAGATGTGTTTAAAAAGCATTTTGTAATAGAAACTTCCGAACTCCAAATGAGATTATGATAAAGCGAATGATGCTAAATTTAAATATTGATTAATATATAGAATATTAGATAAACAGGTTTCTCAAAGACTGTGTATCAAAAGTAGTATAAGAGTGCGGGTTTAGTGACTTTTTTTGTTTCATCTATATATAGACGATGCATTAAAATATATTTATTTATAAAAGATAAAAAATTAACATTAATTTTAAAATAATTTATTTTTTTATCTTTTATAAAAGAAGCTATATATAGATGATGTCAGATATTCCGCGATTAATTAAACATTGTTTAAATCCTGAATGGGTTAAACTTCAATTTAAAAATGAAGATTGTGAATTATTAAATGAATATGAAAGCCAAAATAAGCTAATGAGGTATAAATATAATGATAAAGAATATTTAATTTCATGGAATCAATGGAGTCATAATCAAAGACCTCATAAACGAGAAGAAGAAATTGAAAATAATGAAATGGAAATCATTGATGACATTAAAGAGGATGGAATTCCTAAATTTTGTAGAAAAACCTTTAGAACTAAGTTAGGAGCATATAAACGTAGAGTATTAAATCCTGAATATCTTAAACATCAATTTAAAAAGGAAGACTGCGAATTATTAAACGCTAATGAATATGAAAATGCTAAATCAAAACTGAGATATAAATATATTGGAAGTGATGAAAGGTGTAAAGATAAAGATAAAGTTTATACAGTTTCATATAATAACTGGCACACGTTAGGGATTAGAAAACATTTAGGAGATTATGGTAAAAGTTCTGAATTCTTTAAATCTAGTATATACGAGAGAGTAAAAGAAATTAGATATAATTATCATTCATGAATGAAAGATTCACTACCATAATGAAATAAAAAAAATAAAAAAAAATAAAAAAATAAACTTTAAAAATTCATGTCTTACATTTTTTGAATAATTTATTTTTTAATTCGTATGAAAATGAGTGTCACAACTAACGACGTTAAAAAATTGGAATTCACAAATGAGGAAATAAAGGATATATTAGAGGAGGCAGGTTATGAGGTTAGTAAATATTATTTAAGAAATTGTCAAAAATTCGCGGAGTTTTTAAATGATTTAGATTATGATGGAAAAATGAATAAAGATGATGTTATAAATTTCTTATATCCCACATCTGAAGAAGAAAAACCTAAAGAACCTGATGTTTTCCCTGAATATTATGAAGAACGGATTAAAGATGATGAATATGATGAAATTGAAAGACTGGAAAAAATAAGAGATGAAATAGATGAAAAAATTAAGGAATTAAGAGAAGTTGAAAAATATAATGAAAATGAAGTAGAGGGTTTAATGAATATCCCAGCTTCAGAATCAGAAGTTCAAAAATCTCATGAAGAAAGATATAAAAATTATGTCTCAGAATCAACACAAAATTTATTAGATGGTGATATTGACGAAACACTTTCAGAAGAAGGTACTAAATTTATTCGTAAACATAAGCTTCAGTTTATTGACGATGAAGAATACCCCTGTATATTACTTTCACCTCCTCTTGATTCTGAAAAATTCAAAAAAGCACTGAAAAATGTAACATATGCAACAAATACGATTAAGAAAGAAGACCATGATATTTACACAAATTATTATTTAAATAAATGCACGGGTGTTGATAAAGTTTTTGATTTGTTAGATAAAATATCAAAAGAAACAATTGGTACATATAAAATTTTATGCGATTGTGGTTTCATTATTGAAGATACTAATAATGTTTCATATGAAAGAACAGCACCGAAGGAAGACGAAGTTGAAAAGTCTATACCATTCGTTATTAAGAACATAAAAGATATGAAAACTTATAAACATTATATTTATTCATTTATTTCAGAAAAAATGGAAGCAACCCATAAAACATCATCTCATCATTTTATAGCTATTCATACATTCCTTTTCAAAGTTGTGAAATTAAATAAGACAGGAATTAGATTTAATGTATCAGGGTACGCATTCTTGAGTAAATTAAAATGTATTCGTCACGTCGCAGATGATAAAAATTTATGTGTTCTTAATTCATTTTATGGACTTTAGCCCTGGACTTTAAAAAAATAAACTTTATTTTTATTTATTTTTTAATTTTTTATTCTTACATAAATGAACAAAAACGGAACAGCTAAAATGAATGATAATCAAATAAGAGCCGAAGGTAGAAGGTTATTTAAACGCTTCTATAACATTCCTGATGGTGTTAATCCTAAAACTCGTAGAAGTTATTTAAATGAAGCCATAGATGCATATGAAGGATTTGACATTTCATCAGAAAGTGAGAGGTTAGCAAGAATGTTAAACGTTAATATTGATTTTTATTATTGTGTTCCTCAACCAGAAGACGTGGACATAAATAAGGTAGACTTTCCATTAGTGGAATCAATAATGATAGATCCAGAATTTGAAACAGTAAATATTTTATTAACACAGAGTCCATGTGGAAAACTTCACGCTGACAGAATTACAGACGTTGAAGCACTCACAGGATATAAAGTTTGTCCATATTGTAAAGAAGAAGTTTATTCTATCCGCGATGATCCAGAAAGGAAAAACCAAAGAAGATTTTTAAAGCATTGTGAGAAATGTAAAGAAAATAATGGAAGATTAATTCAAGACGTTCAATTGCAAAACACACAACAACCATATGCACCACATATCACGAAACAGAAGATATATCAGTGGTTATTAGCTCACAATTTGCAGGAATATTATAAACCAACAAGATATTATATTACTTTTGACTTCGAAACATTAGAGACTAAAGAAGAACTTCAACTTTCTGAATGTGCAACTTTGAACGCTTACTTAAAACCATTTATGGTATCATCAACGGTTAAATTAAAGCCGCAAACGGACCGAAGCGGCGAGGTCGTAGACCACGATAAAACATTTACGAGGAATTTTTGCTTAACATCAAGTGATTCGTTCATCTCTGATTGGATTGAATTTTTATTTTCAACCTGTTCATTAGTTGCTAAATCAAATATTGAACAATATGAAGAATTAATGAAGCCGCAAACGGACCAAACGGCGGGGACTTTGTCCCATACATTAAATGAAAAACAGAAGGAAGCATTTAAAGAACTTCTAGATGAGGAATTCAATAAAGTGAATATCATAGGTTTTAATTCGGGAAAGTTTGATTTAAATTTAATTCTTCGTGATTTAAACACTGCAAAATGGAAAATAAAATCAATGCTGGGTTCATCTTCACAATTTAAGCAAATCATTGTAAAGAAAACAAACTGTCCATATGAATTAAGATTTATTGACATCAGAAATTATATAGCGGGTGGAACATTAGACCAATTCACTCAAGATTTCGGAAACAATAAATCACGTGTTAAATCCTTTTTCCCTTATCAATTCATCACATGGGAGAATTACGAAGATGAATTATATAAAGTGGAACCATTCACTCAAGATTCATTTTATTCAGCATTAACTCAAGAAACAATATCCGATTCAGATTATCAAATATATCTCAATGATGCTAAAAATTTTGAGAATAGATTAGAATATTTTATTCATTATTGCAATAAAGACGTTGAAATTATGATTGACCCAATTGATAAAATTATTGAAGAAACATTTGTTTATAAAATTGACATGCTTCATAATCTTTCATTATCATCGAATGCATCAATGATTCGTTACGCGTTAGCATATAAGAACTTCAATCCTAACGAAACATATCCAGAAGAAGAAAATGTGGAATCAAGTTTTGAATTAACAAAAAAGTATTGGAAATATAAAATTGATTCATATAAGAAACAAGATGAAAAAGCAGAAAGGGATACTAAAAACAATGTTTCAATGGATGATTTTCAATACTATCACGATTTAATCCTTTCATCTAAATGCAAAATGTGTGGTAAAGCGTTTACATATGCAAATAAACCAACATTAGATAGAATCGATAATGAAAAACCACATACCAAAGAAAATTGTCAGTTAATGTGTTGTTATTGCAATGTCGTAAAATCAAATAAAGATGAAGATGTTCAACGTTTAAGAATCAATTTAAGAAATTATACATTAAAAAATAATTTACCAATGACTCTAGATTCAGTTGAAGCTTATCACATCCTCCGTAATGGAATTACTGGTGGTTTATCAAATGTTCAACATAGAGTAAATCTTAAAGGAATCACGCACATTAATAAACTTTCATATAATCCAGAAACTAAAACTGTATCAAATGAGGACACTTCCAACATTATGACTCATTTCGTTGGTGTTGACTTTAATTCATTATATCCTTCATCATTTTCATCTAATCCTCATGATTTCATTCAATATACTGACCATAAAATGTATATGCCGGGAAGATTGAATGGTGTTATCATTTGTGATACAGCAACAAAGAAAGCAAAAGCACTGGGAATAATTAAGAAGAAAAATACTTTATTCGTGGCTGAAGTAAAGGGTCACATTGATGAAAAATACATTAATGATTACATAAACTTTTTACCAATAATAAGAAACTTTGATATTATCACAGATGAAAAAACAATTGGCAGTTTTATGTATAATTACATGAAATCAAACAATCTACCAGTTGACCAGAAACAGAGGAAATTAACTCAGTTAGCATCAACACACAACCAATATCAACCATTTTCTTCTTATTATCTTTGGTATCTAATAGACAGATTTCATTTTATCATTGATGACATTCAATCAATTTTAACATTTACGAAAAACACTTGTTTTAATGAATTTGCGAACGAATTTATGAACGAAAGACAAAAGGCTGAATTAGAAGGAAATAAAGGAAAAAGTTTATTTTGCAAGATTTCACTTAATGGATCATATGGTTACGATGCAATGAATACACAAAATTACGCAAAGACTAAAATAATGAATGCACAGAAGGCACGCGTTGCATGTATGTCAAATAAGTTTAAAAACATAAGAGAAATAGGAGAGGATACGTATCAAGTGATGCTTAAAGATAGATTTTATAGATGTGATACATGTTTACAAGAGGCATTCTTCACTTTAGATAATGCTAAATACTGGTATTTGGTTTTCATTTATGATTTTATGTATAAATGCTTGAATGTTAATCGTTTTCATTTCATTGAAGGTGATACCGATTCATCTTATTGGGCAATCGCTGGCGACCCAAATCTTCCTAACACTCAAGCATTTCAAGCAATTGTAACCGATAAAAAATTTTATGATAAAAACATTTTCAAATTCGCACCTTTTGATTTCTTCTGTTTTAATGAGAAATTTAAACCTAAATTAAAGAATAAAGCTGAAGAAAAAGCACATGAGAAGAAGTTATTGGGTTTAGCAATTGAGAAACAAGGTGATAACATGGTTGCTTTATGTCCTAAGTGTTATACTTCATTCAACGGTTCAATTGATGGAAGTGATTTTAAAAAGATTGCACAAAAAATGAAAGGAGTTAGTTTACGACAAAATAAACAATTAACACCTAAAAATTATTTGGATATAATAAATGATAAAGTGATATTTGATGGTCAGAATATTAATTTACAACTTAAAAACGGGTCAATGACTCGCTTAACAATCGGTAAGACTGCATTAACAGGAGCACACACTAAGGCTGTATGTTGTGAAAATGGATGTTGTATGCCATTTATTTAATACAATTTGAAATTTTATTTTTAATGAAATGCCACAGAAGAGACAAAAGGAACTAAATCGATTTATACCAAATGGTTTTAACTTTCAGATTCCAAATAATCAACCACAACGAATTTTTCAAATCCCACCACAGCATCAACGGAGAAGAACATTCACCCCTGAAGAAAGAAATTTCAATAATTTGATGCGTCAACAAAATCAAGGTTTGAGATTTTATCCAGGTAGTAATGGTATACATATAAGGCATCCAAATTTAGATAGAAGATATACCGCTGAGATTCATATTTTACCTAATAATACGGTTAATTTTGCTGGATTTTATGATCATCATCAGGAAATCTGGACTCCACCATTTGATACTGTTTTAGAAGGAGGAACCGTTAATGATGCGATTCAATATGTAAATAATGGTTTTGATACTATGATTCAAAGAGGTGGGCACCCTTAAAACATTTATTTTATTTTTATATAAATGGATAACGCGGATTTGGATAGCGCGGATTTGATGGATAACGCGGATTTGGAAAATTTAATTGATGGTTTAGTATTTAATCAAAATTTTCTTAATTATTATGATTTAAAAGCATATCTCCAAAAATATGATAACAATATAACGGGTGATGATATGCATGAATACTATTATCCGTATTATAAAAATGAAGTTTTGAAATATCATGATAGAATAATTTCTAAAATTAAAGACAAAATTAAAAATAATGAATATAAAAAGGGAAAAACTAAACCACAACTTAAACAGTTGAAAGATTTCAAAAATAAAGTATTAACAGAAGAAGATATTGATGAATTATATAAATTATATAATCCTGAGTCACAAAAGCCAAAAGAGAAAAAGCCGAAAACAACACCAAAAGAGAAAAAGCCGAAAACAACACCAAAAGAGAAAGTAGCAAATGTTCAACAGCTAAAGGTGCAAAACGCCCAGGTCCTTCAGACCATAAATGATGCACAAGCTTTAATTTATGATTCATTAGTTAAACCATATTCAGCCCGACTTTTAAATGAAGATCAACTTTTGGAATTCATCCTTCAACATAAACTCGAAGCGGGAAAGTATATCAAACCTTTATATACAGCATATTTAAAACAAATGAATAGAATACATCCGGAATTAATGAAGGGGGGAATGAAATCCAAAACTTCATCATCCAAAATCAAAGCAGATAAAATTAAACCACTTGCAACACCAAACCCTCCAACGACAGTACCTCCTCCTCCTTCAGTTAATCCTTCATCATTCACTTTATTATATCCATTTCAAACATTAAAGAAGCAAAAAGATTTTAAAAAGGATTTCAAGATATTAAATAAACCAATTGACCCGAAAATTCAACCGTTAAAGGAAAAATTTAGTCGCCCTTCATTTGCTCCATATCCATATTCATATGAAATCGATCATCTGGAATATTCAAGAGGAAACGTTACTTATTTATTTGCCATTAACATTAACACCAGATATTTATATTGCATTCCGGTGAAAGGGAAAACAAAACAGGAAACAAGAAGAGCTATTCAATACTTACTAGATCATGAAAGAGTAGATAATATCAGGGGTGATGGTGATAAAGGATTTCAGGCAGCTATGACTCATTATTTCCCACAAATTAATTTTTACTTTTCATCCTCTCCATATACGTTTCATAATAAAATAGTTGATGCGGTAATGAGAACTCTTAGAGATGCGTTAGGGGTTAACGGTCAGATATACTGGGATGGAAATCATGACTCCATCATACAACAGTTAGTATATTATTACAATAATACATGGCATAGAACTATAAACATGAAACCAGTGGAAATGAAAAATGATATTTCAAAAGAATGGGAATATATTAGAAAGCAAATGGAAAAGTTAAATGATGTTAAACGTGAACAAATTAATTCGGGGCTCATGAATTTTAAACAAGGAAATAAAGTTTTAATTCATCTCGATTATGGAAAAACTGATAAATCAATGACAAAAAGAAGACGAAGATTTGACACAATAGCTGAATTTGTTAGATATATTAACGGCAATGCATTAGTTGAAGTTGACAATAAATTAATAGAAATTCCGATTTATTTTATTACTCCATTATATTTAAATAATATTTAATTTTTTTATTTCGTAAGAAATGAGTGACAACGAAGCAGTCAAGAGTCCAGACGATGAATATAAAAAGAAACTAAACAGAATTAAATCAAAAATATGCTATTACAAAAAGAAGCCACAATGCGGTGGGGTTGAAAACGATAAAGAGAGGAAAGAAATAATCGAAAAATTAGAAACTTATCGTTCAATCCTTAAACTGAGTGAAGCAAAAATAAAAGAATTTAATAGAATAAATAAATTGATTGGAAGAGATGAATTTAATAAAGATGAATTTTTAAACTCTATCCAAATTTAATTTTTATTTTTCTTCGACAACATCTCTCTTTCCATCATTACCGCATAACCACATTTTCTCAATTTTAGTGGTTTGTTATTTTTAACATGTTCTCGCATCATTTTTATCATTTCCTCCCTTGTTATGATTCGTGGTAAATTTTGAGCTTGTGGGGTATTCATTTATGATAAAAATAAAAATTTGTTATCACTTATTTTATCGTTAAATGACCTGGTAGCACATGGTAGCATGGTAGCACCTCCAGTTCTTCAAAAATAATTAATTATTGAATAACCTGAAACCATGAGACTTTGTCTCCGGACTCTTTGAGTCACTTAATGAAACCATTAACGATAAAATATATTTTTGGTCGTTTATGACAAAAATAAATGGTTCATTTACTCACAATATTTTTGTACAAAACGACCCCAAACTTTTAACTTCTTTTCTGCAGCTTCAAATGCTATCTTAGCGAGTTCATATTCTCTAAATTCTCTCTTTAAATCTTCTTGTTCCCATTGGTCTAGTTCGTATGGAGAATCTCTATAACCATAATATATCTCACGTTCATGTTCTAATTGTTTTTCACACATTTTTCCAACTTCTTCTTCGAACAAAGGTTTAGCATTCTCCACTGTATCTTCGAGTTCTTCTTCATCTAACTTCTCATGAACTTTCTTGTCTATGGAGTCCATAATATCTTTGACATAAAATGCATACTTTACAGAGCACCATTCAGCAACAAAATGAAGAACGAGGTCAGGATGTATGTAAATACCTTTGAATTCATTCATAACGCCCTTAGTAAGCTCATAAAATGCTTGTTTTGAGGTCGAGCCACTTTTGGCTCCACCGTATTCGTTCAACCAAAACTCAAGAATTTCCTGCATTTTAGTACTATTGAGAAATCTGTTTAAATGGTTTAACTTTCCTGCTTCTCTTGCCATCTTTGTTGCATTAATGTAACCATCCTTGTCTCTACGTAAGACTTCAATACCGTTATAAGTGCCTTTTGTGAATGTTTCACCATTAGATTTGTTCGTGAACGTCTGTGCTTCGACCGACATTTCTGTTCTTACATACAAAATAAAAAAATAAATAAAAATAATTTTAAAACTAATGAAATTAATTATTTTTGGACTGAATTCATTGAACTCTATACCATGCATAAACTGTCATAAATGGTGGCATGTAATCTTTACTTTGTCCCGTTGTTTGTGTATATCCTGAAACGCGATGTGTATGGTTTCCTTCTCCCTGAGTGTCACTCCAGTAACAATTTATGGCAAATTTAACATCATCTTTAACATCATATCCTTTACCTTTTGTCATTCCTGACCAATCCCAATATCTATGCTTATGCCAACCTGCTTGAGATGTGCTTAAATCTATGTAGTGACTGTGTGCAGGTAAATTTTCACCCGTAATTGTTTTACTTCCCCCTGTTTCCTTTGAAGAGTTTGCACAATACAAAAACCTGTCAACTATTTGTTCCCATGCACCAACACCAAACATTGCTTGAGGACCTCTCGCATCCATAGATGTATAAATAGAACCTACTGGGTTCATTAAATCAAACATATGAGATATTATAGGATTGTCTCTTTTGAACTTAAAATATAGTGTAACTATTTCGGGTTTCTTCTGGTTTGTGTCAGAATATTTTTTAATATAATCTTATGTTTTCAGGGTATGTAAAATCTTGACTATAATATTTATTTTTGTCATCTTCATAATAGTATACTATTCTCGTTTTTTCTATTGCATTATATCTTTTATATCTATAATAATCTAAATATAATGTTTGCTTTTTTGGGTCTACACGTGCGTCAACACCATAGTCATAATAATACGGTGCTGGAGCGACGTTAGACAATGTCATATCTGTCATATCTGTCATTTCATAAACTCTTAAATATTTCTTTTGTTCGTCTCCATATAAGTTTAAGTAGCAGTTGTTGTCTAATGGAACTTTCACTTGTGTGCCATTATTCTTTATATAGCCTACATACATTTCATTGTTATTTTTCGGAATGAGTTTATACCGTATACCATTTCTTAAGGACTGTACAAACTCCCATCTAAAATATTTGTTTTCTTCATTGACAGAAAAGTCGCCAACAATAGTTTCAATATTTTTTGTTCCAACTAAACTTTGGTATATTTCGTTAACAAATGATATATCAGCTTTCTTTGCTAACTCATCGTTAACATATTCCTTATCTGCCTTCTTATTTAACTCATCGTTAACAAATGATATATCAGCTTTCTTTGCTAACTCATCGTTAACATATTCCTTATCTGCCTTCTTTGCTAACTCATCGTTAACAAATGATATATCAGCTTTCTTTGCTAACTCATCGTTAACATATTCCTTATCTGCCTTCTTTGCTAACTCATCGTTAACAAATGATATATCAGCTTTAAGGTCTAAACATCCTGAAACCCACCCTGTATTGGCTTTACCTTCTAAAATCTTCGATGTCCGTTCATGGTACCATTCAACCCTTTTTATAATTTCATTATCTTTTTCATCCACATATTCCTTATATGCCTTCTTCACTAACACACTTGCCACATATGCGAACTCAGTATGAACATATTCCTTATCTGCCTTCTTCATTATGTCATTTAGGAAACCTTTTATGAATTCCTCATTTAAATTAAATCTTCCAATCTTCAAAACTTTAGGAAATGCATTTAATGCGTAATATCTCTGTTCTTCTGGTGGAATTGATGTTATATCATCCGTTATTCCTTTAATTTTTGAATTCATAAATAAAATTTCTTTTATATTTGATATCACTGCACCACCTTTGCAAACGAATTCGAAATGGTCATTTTTCAATACTATCTCCAAATCTCCATATTTCAACATTTGCGTTTGTTCTGCCGTCTTTGAATTATATGCATATATGGCGTATGTAATGGTCTGTGGTTGCTGTTGTTTAATCATTTATTACGATTTAAAAATAAATATTTAATCTGTTATCTCATCAGCTATTTTTTCTATTTGAAATTGCCATAATATTTCATTCATAAATTCTAAATCACAATCAAATAGGTCAGTTATTCTAAATTTAATATTTGATAAATCTTTTGAATGAAGAATAAATGAATTCCCGGATAATTGAAACGGATATGATAAAGAAAATATGTTTAAGTTGATGGATAAAATGTTTTGTATTGATGGGTAAGAGTTAGGGTCTAATGTTTGATGTGAAAATCTCATTGGGGTATTAACTTTATCACATTTGATTAAAATGAAATTAGAACCAGTGTCAGAATACAAAACATCCCCAACATCTTTTTCAAAATTTAATATCCCCAACAATGAACGAAGACGAGGAGTACAAAATTTAATTTTCAGCGGAAATTTAATAAGGTTATTTATTTCATCAAGTTCAAAAAGTTTATCAGGTTTTGATTTAAAATTTTCTTCATACCATACGATAAATGATTCATTTAAATAACTTAAAATCATGTTAATATCCCATTTCGTTATCACATTATTTATATACATATCATACGTTTTTAGGTCTACGACCCGCCGCTATGCGGCTCATGGTCATCTTTAATAAATGATATATAATCTGAAGGGTCTAAAAGAATGGGATTAAATTTACCACTCACAGAAACGAGAGTAACATTATAAATTCCGCTAACTGTTAAATTTAATTCACAGTTATTATTCGAAATAATATTGATAATTGACATTTTTTTATTACGATTAAAAATATGGTAAAGCGTTATTTTCCAGTGATAAATAAAACTAGAATAAGATTACCTCAAGAATTCATAAATTCAACGAATAAGAAATTCATTCATGTTATAAATTTTAGTGTTTTCAGAAAATATGAGTCGATGTCATATTCATCATCAGGTTATATTTCACTTCATTCAAATTTAGTTCAATCAAACCCATATAATGACCATTTCATAAGATTTTCAGATGGTATTAAAAATGTAATTGATAGATTAAAATATGAACAGATTGACAATATCGAATTTTTGGAATTTTGGTTTAAATATCCCGATGGAAAAAAGATTGAAGTTAAAGATAAAGCTGATACTATAACAAAAACAATTACAATGACCGATCCGGATAGTGGGGAACAAAAAGAAATAAAACAAACGATAGAAACTGGTGAAAGGTCAATTATTATCGATTATGATTCAAAGGATTATTATTCGATAATGTTAATGCTTGAATATTAAATAGCCTTAACAAAGAATTTTTCAAGTGATATTTTATATTCATCAACTATTTTATTATAAATATCATTATATGTTAAATGAAGTTCAGTTGTTGTTCCGTTCTTTGATATCTTAATTGTGCTAATATCCTTTATAGGATTTATTTTTGCAACTGTTCCGCAGCATGAAACCTCATCATCTATGAAAAATTGAATCTTCACGTCTGAATCTTGAACATCACAAAGAATGGCGATAATGTGAATTAATGATTCATAAGGTAAAATAATTAAACCGGATTGGTCAATTAAATTTATTATTGAATCATAATTATCAGTTATGATATCACGGTAAATTTTCATTAATTCAGAATTAATGTCTATTTTATATGGCGCATTGCGACTGTAATCGTAGATTCCTGGGTTCTCGATGTTTGATGAAAGAGGTGGGGGGTATGTTGGATAAGTGGGAATTTCAACAGGTTCTTTACCAGGTTCAGATAAAATGATTGGGTCTCCATTCTCATGGTTTTCTTCATTCTCCTCATTCTTCGGTAAGTCACGAGTTAATAAATTTGGTTGAGTTGCTGACCTTGTTAATTCAGGACTAACATTAACTTTAACATTTTGAATAATTCGTGATTTATCATCATTTACGTTATAACCAACCGTAATCTCTGCTTTTGCGTTAGTGTTCTTTTGACTAGTGAAACGTCTTCTCATTTATATTCGAATAAAAAAATATATTTAAACTTTTATTTTGCTGGAACTTTTGAATCTATTATTTCCTGTATTTGTTCATGAAGTTGATTTTTAGCATTTTCATCGAAATTAATAGACCGAATATATTCATTAATTGCATTCTTATAATCATCTGATTTCTCAAATTTTCTTTTATCTGATTCCTTAACTAAATCATAAGTTAAACCTCGTTGCTGATATAATGGTTTCTTAATTAAATCTTTGAATGCTTGAGATAAAGCACCTGATGCAATTCTTGCTACTATAATTGGTTGGAATTGCTGTTTAAGTTCATCTTTAACATTTGCGAAAACTGGATCGAATAAAGCAACTTTAAAGAATTTCTTAGCTGGAATTTCAGGTCTTAAATTTGCATATTGACCATCAAACTGGTTAGAATATCGTGGTAATCCATCCGGTCCCTCTTCAATAGCATTTAATTCTTCATTGAAGTAAGAATATGGATTATGACGGTATGAATTAATTGGACCATTTTCACCTTCTCCAATGTATTGTTTAACAGCTTTTCCATTTTCATCAAATTGCATAGGATAATGTTCATTATATGCTTTACGTTTAGGATAATCCGTCATTGTTAATTTATACCCATTTATGACTTTAATATTTCCTTGACCATCAGTAACGAAAACTTCATTTATTCCATCAGGTTTTCCATTTGGACCCGTAATGTCTGCTTCGTGTGCTTCCCAATTTGGTCCGTGACGTTTGGCATATGCTTGAGCTTCTGGTAATGTTAAAACGTTTCTCATTTGTTTAACATCCTTTTGAAGACCGGCAACAATGTGGACTAATTCTTTCATTCCGTCTGGAACTTTCATAGTTCTATTATATGCACCCTTTTTGTTTGTTCCTTGTTTTAATGGAACCTGTAGAAGATTTGCAATTTCTGTCATGTTTAATTATAAATAAAAAATAAAAATTAATTATAAAAAGTTATTCGAATTTAATGGAACCTTTATTTAAATCAACTATTATTTTTCCATGTTCTCCTAATTGTTGATATTGTGTGTAAAGTTCATTAATGCTCATTGGTAAATTCACTTGATAAAGCATAACGTTCAACTGTTGACGACTAAAACCACTGAAAATGAAAAGGGTGGACAGGTTTGATTTAATGTTTGTGCTTAATGCTTTAAAGTATTGAACAGCCATGAAGAATGAACACTGAATGTGTCGACATTGAGTTAATAATTGATTAAAATATGATTTCTCATTAGTTATTAGTTTTGATTTCACCGCATCATCTAGAAAAATGAGTGAATGCAAAAATTCTCTATCAAAATTTGAAATAGAAAGTGTTTCAAATAATTCATCCCGTTGTTTATCAATAATTTTATCCTCTAATCCTTGCTTCTTGATTGTATTATATAATTCTTTATACATTACAAAGTTTTTTAAATAATCTTCTGCTTCTTCTTGTGATAAATAAATAATTGGAATTTTGATTAAATGCTTTAAAGATTCAAATGTATCATCTGAAGGTGAACCTGAACGGTTGATATAAATTAACACATGTGAATAGGGTGAAGTGTTAGCAATAATGATAATTTGTTTTAATATCGTTAATGTTTTACCTTTATTTTGTTTACCAATTGCTGCAGTGATTGAATTTAAGTAACATTCAGAATATGGAATTTTCATTAATTTTTCCTTAGATAGAGCATTTCTATTATCACTCAATGCTTCATTAATCATATCATCTACGTATGTATTATATACTCCTGCTAATTCTTCATAAGGGGTGGATGAATTTAAATTCATTTAATCAAAAATAAATTTATAATTTTATACATTTCTATTCATCAATATTTCATCATATGAACTTCTATACTGTGGTGGTGTACCTGTTGGATGATATTTCAAACCTTCATCCGGTGTCCATGTCCAATATGTAGTCCTAGTAAACCAAACCTGAGGAGGATTTGTCACCTTTGAACAGTAAGTGTCATTTTCACCCTGAATGATTGGATAAGCTTTCACTTGTACTGTAACTTGTGAGTTGAAAGTTTCTAATCCATCAAAGAATATACCCGCTCCATCACGTTGAACTGGAATAGTGCATAAGAATGAAGTTTGGTCTTTCCATGTTCTAGCTAATGGTGTGCCATCATCATCATTCAGTGGTCTAGTTAATGAGTCCTCGTATTCTTCTGTGCATTCATTCACTCCATCTAAATCAGAAGCTTGAAGCATACGTGTAAAGAATATGTCACCCACTGTGGTCATCGCTTGATCGGGGAAGTTTCTGGAATCTATAGTGACCTGAAGACCTCGAAGCATTGGATTTTCTAAAACCGTTCTTTGCATTGCATTCTTCGGAAATGTTAACACAACATCTGTAACATTATGAAGAGCGTATGAGAAATCTGAGCTAATACCTTCAGGAGTGATGCAACCTCCATTTAGTGAACGAACGTCAATATGTTGAGCTGGAATCATGAATGGATCTTCCTTACTAAATAAACGTGGTATTGCTTTAACTGATTCTTCAATTAAACCGTATCCTGGTGTAATGCATTTATCCTCTAAAACTTCCATCTTTGTGCATGAAATAATAACATCATCAACTGTTGCGTCAGCAGATGTAGCGGCTAAGCTTGTAATTAATTTGGCAGAAAGTCCGATTTGTTGGAATTTGCGATCATATTTATAAACATGATTCATAATCTTTTCATAATTTTCATCAGTTATCTTTTCATAAACGTAATTTTGTAAATCAGCAACTCTTAACGGGTCAACCTGACAAAATACTAAAGTATCCCTGAAAACATAATATTTAAGAATGATTTCACCAAATGATTTAGGATAATCATCGAACGCCTGAAATGCTAACAAATCATTTACTGGAATAATCATATCAAAAGTGACATCAACTTCTTCATTTGCTTTCTTGAAAACTTCTGAAGGGTCAATATATTTACCACATACTGAGTTATCATATTTTTGAACGTTATTATATAACGAATGAACAAACTTTTTAACTTTCCTTTCTGATTTTGGTTTATATGTTGCAAATGCGAAAGATTCGCGGGCGCAATCCATCTGAAGATAACCAGCATCACCTCTTTCGGTTTCTACTTCTAATTGCTTAAAGCTTTGATTTGATGATTTATAACCAACGAATAAACGCATGCATTTAAAAGCGGCATCACATGTGAAAGCTTTATTTGAAACTAGAGTTGCTTTAACTTTGCGTTTAATATATGTGTCACCTAATTGGTTCACATCATGAGCCGGATTTGTAATTCTTAAATGAGTTTGTTTATCATCAAAATATGGAGCATCAGAGTCATAGCATGAACTTTCAAGTTCTCTATAATATCTTCTTCCATCATTCTTTGCGAATATTTCATTTATCTTTTCGAATGAATGAAATACATTTCCATTAATCGGTTTAGTGTTTGGCACTAAATAGTTAGTCGTCATTTATGATGAAATAAAAAATCAAAATTAAAAGATGAAAATGAATTTTTAATTTTAATGAAATAATCAACTATGGCTGCAGGATTCTTTAAGAAACTGTGGGATAAAGTAAAAAGAGGAGCGCATAAAGTTTGGGAAACAATGAAGAAAGGAGCAAATTGGATATTTAAGAATAAAGAAGCAATTAGTGACGTTGCTGAACAAATAGCACCTAATGTTCCAGTAAGGGAAGTATTAAATAAAGGAGATAAGGTTTATCGTCGACTACAACCGATACTAAGATAAAAATAATATTTATTTATTTTTCCACTATCTACCCCCTATTTTATTAAGTATTCCTTCAGCAATTCCACCAACTGCGTTACCTGCTTGTGCTCCCATCGCCGGATTACCTGCTTTAGCACCTAATACTCCTCCTATGATAGTTCCTGCCGTTTTCGCTACTGGTGCCAAAAAGTTTGCAACGGGTTTAATAATCTTTTGATGAACCCAACTTGCAGCTTTCTTAATTCCTTCCCATAATTTTTTAAAGAATCCTGCCGCCATCTCTGATTTAATATTAATTAAAAAATATATTTCA
Organism: Trichomonas vaginalis G3; assembly: GCF_026262505.1. NCBI lineage: Eukaryota > Parabasalia > Trichomonadida > Trichomonadidae > Trichomonas > Trichomonas vaginalis. Next base: position 12,138,631 of record NC_067207.1, read on the forward strand.
TCACTTATATTCTAATTTTTTATTTAATGATAAATGAAACCGATTTTAAAAATAAATGAAACAGAGGAGGAAGAAATAAATGAAAGTGAAAATGTTCAACAAAAAATAAACGTTGTTAAACCAATTACTGAAATAAAAATTTTTTCATCTGTTGATGAATTTAATGACTATTATGCTAATAATAAAAAATTATTTGAAGAATTGACAACATGTAAATTGAATAAAATGTTTAAAGTTGAGGACAGAGTCCAAGACCCGGAGGGTCATGGATTCAAAATTTCAAAAATAAAAGGTGTTGTTAGTTTAAAATCTATTCCTCAATCAAGAATCACCTCATTAATGAAAATTGATGATTTAACAAAAAGAATAGAAATTATTGAAGAGCGAATAAATCAAATTATTGATTTCATAAATCATGACTCGTTGAGCCCGGGTCCTTAAAGCTCAAGGCACAAAGTGCCCAGGACTTAAAGTCCATCACTGAGTTCAAGGTTATATTCATCAAATATTTCATTATTAAATGCAACTTCTGCTAGTTTATTTATTTTTTCAATACGATCATTTGAAAGTCTATCGTTTAATTTTTTCTGAAGTTTTTCATTTTCTAGTTCTGAAACTTTATTTGGATGATATTTAAACCCGTTAAATTCTTTTTCCTCAGTTTTGATCATTAATTTACAAAGAACTTTTGTGGTTGGAATTCGTTTAAACCATTTATCATTAATATTTGTTATAAATTCAATATCTGGAATTAATTCCCAAATTTTTGCATTTTCAATTAATTTATTATCAAATGCAAAAGCAATAGGTTTAATATTAAACTTACCTTTATAATATATACTTTCTACATAATCATCGAAATAAACATCTACTTGTTTAACATTTTCAAGAATTGGTGAAAGAACATCCATTAATTGATTGACGGTTACGAATCTTGATCCACTCATTTTCATACGAATTAAAAAATAAATTATTCAAAAAATGTAAGACATGAATTTTTAAAGTTTATTTTTTTATTTTTTTATTTTTTTTTATTTCATTATGGTAGTGAATCTTTCATTCATGAATGATAATTATATCTAATTTCTTTTACTCTCTCGTATATACTAGATTTAAAGAATTCAGAACTTTTACCATAATCTCCTAAATGTTTTCTAATCCCTAACGTGTGCCAGTTATTATATGAAACTGTATAAACTTTATCTTTATCTTTACACCTTTCATCACTTCCAATATATTTATATCTCAGTTTTGATTTAGCATTTTCATATTCATTAGCGTTTAATAATTCGCAGTCTTCCTTTTTAAATTGATGTTTAAGATATTCAGGATTTAATACTCTACGTTTATATGCTCCTAACTTAGTTCTAAAGGTTTTTCTACAAAATTTAGGAATTCCATCCTCTTTAATGTCATCAATGATTTCCATTTCATTATTTTCAATTTCTTCTTCTCGTTTATGAGGTCTTTGATTATGACTCCATTGATTCCATGAAATTAAATATTCTTTATCATTATATTTATACCTCATTAGCTTATTTTGGCTTTCATATTCATTTAATAATTCACAATCTTCATTTTTAAATTGAAGTTTAACCCATTCAGGATTTAAACAATGTTTAATTAATCGCGGAATATCTGACATCATCTATATATAGCTTCTTTTATAAAAGATAAAAAAATAAATTATTTTAAAATTAATGTTAATTTTTTATCTTTTATAAATAAATATATTTTAATGCATCGTCTATATATAGATGAAACAAAAAAAGTCACTAAACCCGCACTCTTATACTACTATCAAAATTTGATTGTGAGATATTCGGCAAACTCATTCTTAACTATCATACAATACCAAACAACTGATTTATTTATATTTTCTCTTCAATTTATATCTTCTTACAATATATTTAAATAATATTTAATAATTCATCATATTATCATTTATTATGCAATCATACGTTACAATTTATTTATGGGAAGACCCTATATTCTTACAATTCTTTGTAATACCCTTTATTCGGTGAAATTTTGAGTGTTTAGTGGTGATAGAAACGCGACGTTTGAATGGAGAATCCAAATTCAGGTATATAATATTGTTCTTAATTTAAAACTAACAAATTCATACCTTTTTAAGTTCATTTCCAAAATATCTAAAAAATTGGATCGATCTGTGACAAGCAGTCCAGTGTTTCAAGGTCATTTATTATGTTTTTGGAATTTCTTCAAAATTATTGGTTAAATAAAATGCCATTGATCAATAATAAAAATAATTTAGTATATTTGACTGAAATTGATTGTTGTTTCATTGGCAGCATTTGGTCTTTGATTTTGAAACACTTTTGATTGTGTTTTGATTCCCATTGTTGAATCATGCAAGCCTTTGTCTGAGATATATCTCACGAATTCGTAGGAGACGATAGGAGAGTTTTGGTCTTTAAGATATACTCAATTTTTTTAAACTTAATATTTTAGTGAGTGTTGGAGTGTGTTCTGAATTTTTAATTTTTTGCCTCTTTTAAATTGAATGTAATTCAATTTTTGAGGCGACTCATTGAAAATTCATAATATATTTGAGTAGATATTGATTGATGTATTTACAAGCTTATAAGTACCACAAATGAAGTGTCTTGCTTATTTACTCAGCTTATCAAAAAATTGATTCTGATCAGTCTTAATGACTTATGCTTCATCTATAAGAATTATTGTATCCGATTCATTTTGAATTTGGGACTTCTGACAATTTTTAAATTGAGAAAAACAATGATTTTTCAGCTTCTCCTCTCATCTATTCGCAGTGAAACACTTTCTGATGTTCTAGGGGTTAACAATGGTATGCACGAGATAGAAATTACAGACAGAAACGAAATTGGTTGTGACGTTTTTGATACTTACAAAAATGTTAAAGTTAACATACATCCAGATGCAAATGACGTCAAAGGCAATTGTAAAAACAAAAACATTAATAAATTGGAAATAAATTGCAAGGGGCCCGATATTTGCAGCATTAAATTTATGTTATTGAATAATTCAAGCATTGATATTGTTGATTTTTCAAATACTCAATCTGGCATATACATTAATAAGAACGATTTTCTTAATGAATGCAATATGAATATTATATTATTGAATTCTTCAAAAATTCAAACAATATATTCAGAGAAATTTTCTCAATTCAGTAAATTTCATGAAATGTATTTAGAAAATGAAGCTCAAATCCATAATTTGGAAAAACAACTTTTATCATCATATGGGAGCAAAGATATTGCTGTAATAGGTAAAGTAAAGGCCTATATTTTCAATATGTCTTATCTTCCAAAGTTTTCAAAATTGGATTCAATTGCAATTTACTCTAATTCAGATATTTCGGATTTATTAAACTTCAAAGGTTTCCAAGCTAAAGATATTTTCATTAGCACAAGTAGTCCATTAACAATACATAATGGAACATTCAATAATATGAAGAAACTCAATTCTTTAATTATCAAATCCAACAAAATTGTTTTCAAAGAGGGATCAGTTGTTAATTGTAAGGAACTTGTTACATTTGATCCAAGTTCAGATGACGCTGTTGTTTTTGAAGCAAATTCAATTAAAAATATAGGAATATTAGAGTTCAAAATTCAACCAAATTTTCAACTTGAAATTGGGAGCTTTTCTAAATGTTCGGAACTGGAAAATATCACTTTAGCTCGTGGAGTTACAACTTTCTCTGGTGGGTATTTTCTTGATTGCGAAAAGATGAGAAATGTAAAAACCTGATATAAAGAAAGTGACAATTGTTTGTTTTATAATGATGGTTCGTATTTGTTTAAAAGAATACAATCATTATCATCATCATCAAATTTATTAGAAATTAATAATTCGTCTGAATTGATATTTGTAGAATCCAAAAGAAAACTAGTTCATGTCCGAACACCATTTGATCCGTATTCTTTTATAAGATTGGATAGTTTCACATTACAATTTACTTATGATGTTCCATGGGAAAAATTAAATGTAGTTTGTCAAATTGCGGATTTGAGGTATATTGCTGGAAATAATCTTTCAACAAATAATTCTCAATTCAATTGCAAGAGAAAAGGATGCGATGTTAATTGCAATAGAATTGAAGAGCATGATCCACTTAGTACACCAATTCCAACAATTGATGCAAAGTTGAAAGATTCGGTTTATGTTAATGAAGGTAACAAGAAAATGAAATATTCTCAATCTGATATTATGACACAAATTTTCACAGCAACGTTAACTCAGAAAGAAGTTGTTGTTCTTACAGAAACTATAGAAAATGGCACAGTAACAGATACAGAAAGTACTTCATATATTTTAGTAAATACTTATGTGAACATAGATGTTGTTGCTCAAACATTAGTTTTGATTGAGCTCATAGATACAGATGATACAACAAAAAGCAATATGAGCCCTGGACAATTACTTGTTTTGTTATGCGGAGTTTGTGTTATAGCGTTTATAGTTGCTTTTCTTGGTCTATTCCTCTATAGAAGATCTCGCGATAAGTCTGATTTTGAAGAAGGTAGTTCTGAATATGAAATGGAAGATGATATAGGACATGTAATTTATTCTGATGAAGAAAGAATAATAAGTGACGGAGATATCAACACAGGTGCGTTATAGAAGAAAATATATATCTGAAATATCTTTTGTTTTAATACAGATTTTTGTAAGTAATAAATTTTGTTTTTGTTTAAAATATAACAAAGTCAAACTGAAGAAATCACTTAACAATATGAATATTTAAAAACGTGTCGATGGACTTAAAGTTAATGTGAGTTTATATCGAAAGGCCATTCTTCATATTATGTTAATTGCCATCATCATGTATACTTACAGTATTTTTATCTGTCTTTGATGTGTATATAGTAATGAACTTGACTATCATTAATTCATCAATAAATTGTGTTATCCTATGAACTTGTTATAAATAATCACTTTTGGAATGAAATCAGATATGCATAACGATCTTTTAATTAATAAAAAAACAGACTTTTTCCATAATAAATATTAGATTTTTTTTTCTTCTATAACACATTAATTCTCTCAATTTCTTCATCACTAATTATTCTTTCATCGTCAGAATAAATTACATGCCCAATATCATCTTCCATTTCCATCTCATTTTCTGAATATTCTTCTTCAGAATCTGATTTATCATGAGATCTTCTATAGAGGAAAAGTCCAAGAAATGCAACTAAAAATGCAATAACGCATTCTCCACAAATTAAAGCAAGTAATTGTCCATTGCTAATCTGGCTTTTTGTAGTATCGCCATTTTCTTTGAATTCAATCAATATCAAAGTTTGAGCAACAACTTCTACGTTCATATAAGTGCCCTCTATTATATATGAAGTACTTTCTGTATTTATTATTGATCCATTTTCATCTAGTGTTTCCGAAGCAACAACAATGGCTTTTTGTGTTAATGTTTCTGTAAAAATTTGTGTGATAATACTCGATTCTGAGTATTTTATTTTTTTATTGTCAGATTCAACTGCTGAATCTTTTAGCTTGATATCAATAGTTGGCATTGGAGTGCTAACTTCTTCATGCATTTCAATCTTATCACAATATACATAGCAACCTTTTTCATTACATTTGAATTGGTTTCTGTTTGGTGGTGTAAGATTTTTTCCAAAAATATATCTCAAATCAGAAACTTTGCAAACTTCTTTCAGTTTATCCCATGGAACATCATAATAGAACTTTAATGAGTATGAATCCAGACTTGTGAAAGAATACAAATCAAATGGATTTTTGACATAGGCTACTTTCGTCCCTCTGTTTACAAATAACAATTCAGAAGAATTAACTATTTCCAATAAATTTGATGTATTAATTTTCTTCAGCAAATATGATTTATCTTGATAAATCATACAATCATCTCCTTTGCATAATGTTTTAACAGTTTTGAGACGACGACAATTGATAAAATACCCTGCTGTAAAAGCTACTGTTCCTTCAGCTAATTCGATTTGCTCCAATCTAGAACAATCACTGAAACTTCCAATATTTAAATAATAATTTGATTCAATCAAAAACTTTTCAATTCGAATATTTTTGATTGCATTAGCGTTAAAATCAACAATTTCATCAGCCTTAGGTTTAAAATCAACAAGTCTTTTACAATTAACAATTGAACCCTCTTCAAAAACAAGGCTGTTTGATTGGATATATAATTTTTTGAGATTTTCCATGTCAGGAAAAGATCCTTTCCGAATTATTAACTGACTATTCGTTGTAATTGAAATTTCTTCAGCATTGAAACTTTTGAAGTTTAAATAATCCGAAATTTCCATATCACTATTAATGATAATTTTTTCATATGATACAATCTTTGGAAGTTGATACATATTGAAAACATAAGCATTTTTATTATCAATTGAAATAATTTCTTTGTTATAATACGTTGAAAGGATATTTTTATTAGTAATTGGAACTTGTTCGATATTATTTAAATATAACTCATGGAATGTATTGAATTGAGAAAATATTTCTGATGAAAACTTCTGAACTTTTGAAGAATTTAATAAAAGATTATTAACGTTGCAGTTCCTGAGAAAGCGTGGATTTTTAATAGATATATAATTCCTAGTGTCCGAAAAATCAATAGTTTTAATGCTTGAATCAGAAAAGAGTGTATAATCAATTTCGCATTTTGAATTTCTAGTCACGCAATTTATTACCAACTTATCGATATTTAATTTTGTGCATGCACCGTTGACTAATTTACCACTTGAATAAACGTTAACTCCGATATTTTTATATCTTCTTAATGTCTTACAATTTATATTGTATCGACCTTTAATATTGATAGTATATATATTATTTTTATTAGATTGAGAATTCGCAAGTGTTTCGCTACGAATCAATGAAAGGAAAAGCTGGAAAATCATTGTTTTTATTGATTTTAAAAATTGAAATGGTTCTCAAAAATGAATGAATCGTATATGATGATTTTTATAGAATTGCCACAAATAATTAGGTAGTTGTCATAAAATTTTTGATAGTTTGGCAAAAATGAAAAGTGTTATACTTGTTCTTTGAGCTTATAATTTCATTTAATGGAAATTGAGAGAAATGGGGTTTGAAACGTATTCTCTCAAAATATTTATGCGGTTCAATTTCATTATTTAAGTTCATTACCGGATAAACATCAAAACCAGGCGATGTTAGTGTTTACTTTGTTGATGAATGCATAAACTGCATGATTTTAAACTAAGGATCACACTTTTGAGAGTTTTACATGACATTTGCCGGCAAATGCCATGTAAAGTTGTCTCAAATATTTTTGGGTAAATACACCGGCAACCCCTGGGAAATAATTGAGAAGATATTACATGGCATTTGCCGGCAAATGCCATGTAAAACTCTCAAAAGTTATAACATGGGGCTGGGTGAAAAATCACGTTATAAGAAAATTTACACTTTTCCGAGGTTTTGTCAGGGGCGTGAAGCGACCCAAAAATGTCGGAAAAGTGTAATTCTCATGTATATGATTATTTTTGCTTTTAATGCCGAACAGCATTTGAATCAAAAATAATCGTATGTCTGAGAATTTAAATTTTTTTTCTTGAAATTTGAAACGGTGATGAAAATGGACAGAATTAACCAATCATGGAAAAAAATATATCGAAGATTAATCCAAATTTCTTAATTTAAACATATTTGCTAATAATTTTAAAAAAAAGATAAGTAAGATAAATTAACACATTTTATTCTGAGTTTAGAAACCGTAGAGTGTCTTACCCTGACGCTTGAGAGCATAGACGACATCCATTGCTGTAACTGTTTTACGACGTGCGTGTTCTGTGTATGTAACAGAGTCACGAATGACATTCTCAAGGAAGTGACGAAGGACGCCACGAACTTCTTCGTAGATATCACCAGAGATACGCTTGACACCACCACGACGTGCAAGACGACGGATAGCTGGCTTTGTGATACCCTGGATGTTCTCACGCATTACTTTACGATGGCGTTTAGCACCACCCTTACCGAGACCCTTACCACCTTTACCGCGGCCAGACATTATAACTAATGAAATCAAAACATCTTCTCAATTCCTACCGCCAAAAAATACGCTTGCCATGTTCTGCTATATTATTTTGAATACTTTGACTTTTATATTTATTGAATATTTATTGGATTATTTTGGCAGAAATAAATTTGAGAGAAAATGGCGGGAAAAGTTTTTACTTCATTATTTCTAATGGCTCGTACAAAGCAGACAGCTAGAAAGTCTACAGGTGGCAAGACCCCACGTAAATCTCTCGGTGCCAAGGCCGCCCGCAAGTCAACACCAACAATTGACTCCCAGGGTGCTAAGAAGCAACATCGTTTCCGCCCAGGTACAGTCGCTCTTCGTGAAATCCGTAAGTACCAGAAGTCAACAGATCTCCTTATCCGTAAGCTTCCATTCCAGCGTCTCGTCAGAGAAATCGCTTCTGGATTCCGTGGTGATCTTCGTTTCCAGTCATCAGCTATCGCTGCCCTCCAGGAAGCTTCTGAAGCTTACCTCGTTGGTCTCTTCGAAGATACAAACCTTTGCGCTATCCATGCTAACAGAGTTACAATCATGGAACGTGATGTCCAACTCGCTCAGCGTATCCGCGGAGAACGTAACTAAATATAAAAATTGTTTCTTATTATGTTTAATTTTTTTAATATTTAATTTATTTGATAAATGATGTATTTGTTTTCTCATAAGAGATAAGACATTCCTATTCATAAGAGATCATATGTGCTTTGGGTTGTTTATTTACAATATAAAAATTCATATATTCTATTATAAAAGTCCAATTTCTCTGAGGTTTTAGGGGAAAAAACATTTATTTTTCAATTTTAAGTTTACCTTTTGCTTATATGATAGTATGACACCTCAATTCTCTTATTAATCCTCCAGCATTGTTGGATTTTATTCAATTCTATGGATTTCTGACATTTTTGTCAAAAAATTGACAAAAAAATTTGAAATGAATGAGCTTTCTCCTATGATGCATTACCATCTTGTAGGTTCGGGACTATTTCCTGATAATTCCGCGAAGTTTGTTTTGTCAGTGTTCCCAGCAGATTCATGTTTTAACGAAATAAAGAAAATTACTACAGTCGTTGAACTTAATACAACCGATAAAAATTCACTAAAATGGCTTATACATTGTGCTGCATTTGTTATACACTACGGAATGCACTGTAAAACGAACGAAGAACATATTGTCCAACCTTTGATGCTTTATATGATTGAATTTTTGTCTACAAACTGTATTAAACAAAATGTTACAGCAAATATGGATATAAAAGACTTTAATGCAATGACAAGAGAAATATTACCAATTCTTTCAATGGTTTGTGAACCAAATGCACCAAAAGTAGCAAGAGATAGTTTTAGAGAGCTCATCAATACAATTATCAATAGTAAATTTGCAGATTACGAGACAGAAACCATAGAATTGTTATTTAGAATGTTACTAGGTATCTGTGACTCATTTATAACTGATCTTTATTCATACAAGCACTGGGATAATGAAATAGATCAATTCTTAGAGAACTTATTTGAAATTTTAATGCGAACCACGAAAATTTGTCCAAATAACTGGAAGATTTTCAATGAAGTCACCTGTAAATGGCCTAACAATTCGAAATTCCAGGCTCTCTGGTCTAGATCTTTCATGGTTTGCTTCCAAGTTTTAGCTCAATCTCTTTGGACGAAAAATTTCATATTGGTTCAGATACAACCTGAATCACTTGGTATAGATCTTGATAGCGCAACCGAAATATTGATATATTTCATTGATAATGCAAGATATTTAGCAACATCTCCAAATTTCGGAATTGTCCATAACGAATTCGGGTTTATCGCAGATTGTATCAGCCAAAACAAAGAAAATATCATAGGTCTTTTCAATAAAAAGTGGTTTGTTGACGAGATATTTGAGATATTTTCTTTATGGCCTTTGGCTCAAGGTCCATCGAAGCATTTTTCCAATGAGGATAAGCGAAAGACCTCTCTTTTTGCATTCGTGATGCTTCTTGAAAACGGAATTATTAAAAATCAGTCTAACTGGTTCCAGGATACAATTACTTACTTCAAGAGAGAACTTATAGCCCAGGACTCTTCAATTGCTCCTGTTTTGTTGACGAAATTATCATCTTTGTTAGTTTCTCATCAAAATTTAACTCGAGAACTAATAACTCCTATTATGAAGTGTTTGTTGAGACAAACATCTGATGAAACGAAGAATTTGTCCATAAATATTAACGATCCTTTGATAGAAAACCTCATATTGAATATTGCAGAGATTTATATCCATAATACGAACCAATGCGGTACAATAAACAACATAAAGAAACTCCAGAAGCGCATGTACAGCAAGAAAGTCGATATTCATAGTAATGATTCCGATACTTGGCAAAATCAGATGTTAATTTTGATGCTTTCCGGTTGCCATAAGGCCTTTGCATCATATGTATTAAGATTGTTGGACGAAAATACTGATCTTCCACCTGAATTCTTTACATTCCTCAGTTTCGTACCCGTTCTGATGCCAACCTTCCTTAAACATGGTGCCGATAAGAAAGGAACCGATTTTGAATTGAATTTCGTAAGCAAAAAGAATGTTTACTTCATTATTAAGGATTTTAAGAGTTTCCATGCTTTCGCGATATGCATGCAGGCTTTGTACTTGGAAGGATCTCGATTTAGACCACTTTCCCAGGAGAAAACAGCCTTTAACAAGATGCTTCGTGAAAATAATTTGACTGATCTCATAACTTTCCTCGAATTCAGTGGATATCCTCACTCCAATTCGATGGATGTTGAAACTGCTAAGGCGATTTACCAGGAAAATAAGGAATTCGCCAAAAGTTTCTTCATAGGAAATTCGGTTTTAACGATAATTGACAATCCTAAGTTCCAAAACTTGATAATGACCATAAGAAGTCAGTACGGAGTCCTCAATATTGAGATCAGTGATATGACAATGCAAGAAAATGTACAATCAATTCCTGTATTGAACGATACACCACAAACGGTCGGCCATGACATGAATTACTCGGCAGATGGAACATTCCTCGACTCCGAAATGCTCCAAAAGTTCAATGATTTGGATAAAATTAACGTTCCGATTTCATTTAAGCCATATTCATCGCCAGGATTCAAATCTAATCGTATATTCTCGTGTTTGGCGAACCTCGGCGTTATTTCTACCGATAACCTCCATAAGATTTTCCCAATAACAAACGCCGACGTTTTTATTTCCGAGTACGATCAGATTTCTCCTTATGAAACCATCGAAGTAGCTGTTCTATGCTACACAAAGGACTCAATGTCCGGTTACGGATCGGAATTTGGCACAAATGATTTTATATCTTTCTTGAATGAACTCGGAGAGCCACAGAACTACGAAAGCGATACTTGTGGTTCAGTTCATGCCAGAATCTATACATATTGCAGCATAAGAGTTGTTTACATCGCATTATGTTGCATGAAAGAGCCAAATATCGACAAACTTCTCAGTCTTCCTGTTGTTTTGGCATACAACGAAACTGGATTCTCTCCAAACTACGAGTTGTTCGAGAAAACTCTACCTTCTAAGCTAGTTTTCGCTGTCAGAACAATTAAAGAAGAAGGACAACCGGAAAACGGCGCATTTGCAGTTCTTTTAATCTGCAAACCGAAGGGAATTGTTCTTCCTTTCATGCTAAAGATTGCCCGATTCGTCAGCAAAAGAAACTTCAAAGCAATGATCGCCATGATTTCAATTATTTACCATTTGACGCAGAACAGCAACGATGTTTGGGAGAAGAGATTGAAATTGTTTGGAGACATTGTTTATCAAGATGATATATCTCTGCTGACATTTCAGTTTGATAATTAGTTATTTATTTTTGTTTGTTTTTTTATAAATTAAAAGAATTTTGTTTTATTTCTATATGCATAAAGAATTTCAGCTGTTTTGTCTGTTGAGATTCTTACAACTCTTAAGATGTTTATCGCGAGTTTGAAATTAAGATGGTATCCGTTTCAATTCCCTAGAAGTGCTAGTTCCCCTTCATTTCCTGGAATTGTTTTAAAAAAAATAAATGTTTGTTTGTAATTTCAGGATGATATTTTTATTCATAAAATTATCTTCCTGAGAATTGATTTGTAATTTAATGATACTTTTTTCCCCTATGATACAAATGATAATTTCATGAATAAAGGTAAATAATGCATATATTCACCATTCTCCATCTTTTCACTGATTCAAAATCTAAAAAAGATTTCGGTCGCAAATTAATTTGATTTACTTGAGTTAGTAACAGCCTTAAGTGATACTTTATCGATTTCGACATCATTTGATTTGAATTATTTAATTTTAACATAAGTTATTGAAATCAACCTACAAAAGTCTTTTTTTTGCACCATATGCAAATTACTGCATAACGAAGAGCAATTCTTTCGTTTATATCTTTTTCATTGATATTTGCACCATGTGAAATAAGAAGTTCGGCTATTTCTTTACCACTATACTATGCTGCAGTGTGAAGAGCAGTTTTCCCATCTTTATCTTTTTCATTGATGTTTGCACCATGTGAAATAAGAAGTTCTGCTATTTCTTTATGATTTAGTTTTACTACATCATAAAGAACAGTTAAACCGTATTTATATTTTTCATTGATATTTGCACCGTTTGAAACAAGAAGTTCAACAACTTCTTATCTATTATTGAGTGCAGAAATACGAAGAGCGTTATTTCCATTTTAATCTTTCTCATTAATGTTTGAAACGTGTGAAAGAGGTAGTTCGATGATTTCTGTTGCATAAAGCAGAGCTGTTTTTCTATAATCATCCTTTTTATTGACATTTGCTCCATGTAAAAGAAAATATTTTGATAATCTTGAAAATAGAGTTTAATTCTTCTTCATTTTTGGTTTTATGCTGATACAATGCAATATATAAATCTATATGGTATTTATAAAAACTTCTCAATTCACTGTATTTATATAGATGAATGTCTTGATCAGACATTAAATTATTTAAAAGTCGTACATAAAACATTTTTATCAGGCGGGAAATGTGATTCTCAAGCTTATGATTATTTTTGTTTTTACTGCCGAATAATATGCATAAGAATTTCATTTTATCATATGATTTATCATAAAAATTCATTTGGACTATTATCATTACAACACTATCATGTAGACTGTGCTGCCTTGTAGTTTTTGTGTTGTTTAACCTCTTCAGCATATTAATTTTGGAGTCATTCAATTAGAATTTAATCAAATAAAATTCTTTCATGAATTTGAAAATTCAATCAAAAACTGATAATTAGACTTAAATTATGAATAAAAAAATATTTTAATACAATTTTTATAGAAATTCATACATAATTAAGGGTGCGCCCGGGAGTATCATGTAAACTTCAGAATTTAGAACCTTAATTTTTAAGCAATAACTTGGTACCTAAATAGGTAGGAAAACTCTAAAAATATCAAAAAATACAACTTGGCTCCATAATAATCCTGTCATGGTGGCAGTTTGTATTCCCTAGTATTTTCCTCTTGAATCTCTTTTTCTGTCGAAATTAAATTCAAATCTCAGAAGTAGAAGTGAATAATCGACTTATTACTGCTATTATACGAATAAATAAACTCATTATATTATTTTTATTTACATAATATCTGTTTGAAGTCCATAATTCTATAAATTTTTCTTCAAAAACATTACAATCTTGATAGTTTTGATACTGTTTAATAGGTTTTTGGCACCTTATTTAGTATTTACTACGTATAGAGTCGATCTGAACTTAATTTTCGGAAATTTAAAATATTTATTAGAAGTAAAATCTGATTTGAAATTTATGTTTAACTACTCATATCTTGCATTATCCTGAGTAGCTTTTGTAAAAATTCATCAAAAAAGATTTTAACGTGCTTTAATTTTTATTTTTAAAAATAATGCATATTATTATATAACTAGCATATTTACAAATTTTAGTGCTTTCAAAAATTTAATCCTCCTCTTCTCAAATAAACGTACATCCGGGTGGCCTGTTTTTTGCAAAAAATAAAATTTCATTTTTTATGCTTAAAAAGTCAGAATTTTTATTTGCTTCTGGGATATATGATGGCTATATCAGATGCCCATTCTTTTTGATACTCAACATTAAACATAAAACTTAGCCGTTAAGGCTCTTCTGAAAATATTTTTTTTCCGAAAAATTTTCGAAAAAAATCAAAAAATTTAAAAATCCCCGAATCTGCAGGGATTTTAAAAAATTCTTTTTAGTAAAACTTAAGGATATTGTATCAGATATATTGGTATGGGCAAATTCAATTTTAATCCAATATTCATCGAGATATTAAGTTAACGAAGCATTCAAAATTGAGAGGGTAATCCTCCTCCTCTCAAATAAACGTACATGCGGGTGCACCCTTAATTATAAGCAAAATCATCAAAATCTTCTGGCTCAAATAAATCGTCAGTATCAATCAGATTTGTTTGACTACCGTATTTGAAATGGACATCACTGAAGAAAGGATGATTGTTAGCATCTTCCAATGAAATACGATCTTTAGGATTAAATTGAAGTAATTTGCAAAGTAAATCGTTCAAATCATTGAAATCTTGTATATTTTGATCATATTCTGGGAAATCTAGATTGGATCGTGTTGCAATTACAAGATCATGAAAATATTTTCTGTTGTTTTTTTTAATTTCAGTGTAGCCTTTAGAAGGAAATGGAGGCGTACCGTAGGCAATTGTATATAAAACAACTCCAAACGAGTAATTATCAGTTAAATTAGTATCTATGTGTTAGTATTGTTTTTTTAAAAAAGTGTCAATTTAAATAAAAATTGACACCAAAAGTATACATACAGCCTAGATCTAAAAGTTTCTCTGGTGAATCATAGGATATAGTTCCTTGATTGTCTCTATAAATTATAATATTATAATTATTTTTCGGATCTCTAATTTGTTTTGTGTACCCGAAATCGCATAATGCGGCAACTAGAGATCCATTCTCTCGTTTTATAAGTATGTTCTCCATTTTTAGATCGTTATGAAAGAAATTCAAACTGTTCATGTAAATTAAGGCTTCTAAAATCTGCTTGCATATGCATTTTACATCTTTAATTTGTATTATACAATTCGGTTGATCTAATATGTAATAAAAGAGATCTTTCAGAGGATAATATGGCATAATTAAAAAGACGCTTTCTATTTCTCCATTAGATTCATTCTTTGACTCAACTTTTTTTACTAATGGAACTATGTATTGATGATTGAACATTTTTTGTATTTCGGCTTCTCTACGAATATCTTCAAGGTTTGAACACCCTGGATTTACTGCAATCCATTTTACGCACATTTTGTTTGCGAAGTATTTGTGAGATAGAACAAATGCCTTACCGGTGGCTCCTGAACTAAATGTTAAACTAGTTTGAGGTAAGTTTTTTAATGTTTCATTTAAATCATATTCTTCATTTTCATAGCTGTTAAATTCTACGCGTTTGAACTGGGGACCATCGTAATTTTCAGCCATTCTTTCTAATATGATAATGGAATTTTTGCTAAATTGTTTATCGTTCTTAATAAAACTAATTATCTAATAGTCAGGATGATTTGTAATAAATCATTTTAATTTTTTTCTTCAGAAAAATAGAAGTTGACACCGATCAAGTTTTGATGCAGAAACGATAAGTTTTCCAGAAAATATCTTGACTTTCATAGTTTAGTGTAATATTTTTCATTGAACTGGGGATAAGCATTTTGTTCAAAGTGAAATAAAACAAATTTTTGACTAAAATTCAATTCATTTATCTCGAGATATGAGCTTTCCTGATAGTGTCCAATGTCCAATAACAATGAACAACCAGAAAATAGTCTATCGTAATCAAAATAAAGATGCTTTTCTTGATTTTATTCGCAAGGAATTAGATGATTTCAGACAAAATATAAAAATTCACAAATTTTACGCAATTCACACTGATCGATCATTAACAAAGTTTGGTTTTGATAATCTTTATGTTATTGAAATCGCACCATGCTTAAGAAGATATCAAAACATCTTTAGATATCAAATTGATACAGCACAAAAACAATTGTTGAACCTTGAAGAAGGTTATATCATTATTGATCCTGACAATGATATTATTAATGCCCTTAATGAATTATTCAAACCTAAACGTATTCATCCTATTTTGTTTGATTTGGTTCGATAGCATTCAGCATTAGCCTCAATTGGAATTAATTTTAAAGAAAAATTGGAGCATCTTTCTTTTCAAACCTCACTTTGGAAGATGCTATTAGTAATAATTTGTTTAAATGCCTTGAGAATATAGATGCTATCAAAGATATTCCAAAATATGACTTGGCAAAATTAATTTACGAATGCCAAGAGAAGAGCGAACAAGAAATCATGGATACATACATAGAACTTATTCCATACTACGCCACTCGTACTGCCATTGTTGTTCTCTCACTCTTCCATGAAATTTTCGATTTGGTTGACTACTCAAGATCTCATGACCAATTAGAGTTTAAGGTCGATTTATACATGGAGAAAAATTCTGTGTTAAACGGCAACGGAGCTCTCCTATTCAAAGAACTCGGTTCTGAAAGGAACATATATCTTGAAAATCCAAAGGAACATCCGTATGATTCCTGGCTTTACATTAACGATCTGACCAAACAGTTCGATGATATTTCGAAAGTCAAACCTGATTTCAAATATTCAATTCAAGATCTTCAGAATTTTAATCAGATCTGCCTTGCAGAGATTACATCTATCACAGCTAGTACACCCATCTCTCCACTTTCACGACAGTTGGATTTATATAAGATTACTGGTCAACTACGTGAAGCTTTTGAAGATATATATAATGGAGAAGATAAGGCGAATATTCCGCAAGGAAAAGAACTCGAATATCTAATAGAAAAAGAAAATAATCCATTATTAATGATAAGTATCGAATCTATCTCTAAAATCCCAAATAAAAAAGTGAGAGATGAATACTTCCAAAAGGTTTATGACTCTTTATAGTAAAATGAAATGATATTTTAAATTATTATTTTTTAAATTAAAAATGTACAGTATATGTTGTTGAGATAGTTAATAAGACATAGAATTGTTCTAGATGATTTATATATATATATTTCGAGATGAAATTGGATTTTGGAATTTATCTGTAGACCTAACATATATATCTTGGTCAAGTCATAAAAATTTAATGTGTATAGTATTTATAGGGGAAAAAACTATGATATCTTCAATTTTGTTTAATTTTTATAATGAAGTATTTTTTCCAATGTTTTGATTGCACTTAGTATTTTTGACACAAGTAGATATTAAAAATGAACTTTTTGGTAAATAGAAGTTTTGGATAGAGAAAGAGAATCAATTGAATGGAATAGAGCAGTTTGACCTCGAGATTGGGACAAAGTTGCAATTCGGCACTTTTTGTCAAAAAAATGGGGTCATCCTCATCATGAATAGAGACTTATAGCCAAGTCTTGATATCATGCAGGGAGAATATACATAGATAAGCAATTATATTTTATAGTAGTAGTATTCAGAAATTCTTACAATTTACAATACAATTTTCAAAAATGGATAAAGACTAATAGCCAAGTCTTGATATCATGCAGGGAGAATATACATAGATAAGCAATTATATTTTATAGTAGTAGTATTCAGAAATTCTTACAATTTACAATACAATTTTCAAAAATGGATAAAGACTAATAGCCAAGTCTTGATATCATGCAGGGAGAATATACATAGATAAGCAATTATATTTTATAGTAGTAGTATTCAGAAATTCTTACAATTTACAATACAATTTTCAAAAATGGATAAAGACTTATAGCCAAGTCTTGATATCATGCAGGGAGACTCTCTACAAATACAAAAATTGATTATCATAAGGAAATACAAATTTATCAATTTTCATGTGAAAATTACATAAATTTGTTCTCCAATAAATAGCAATAATACTTTGAATGTTATATTAAGTAATATAGCTTCGGGTAAATAAGCTTACACTTCAAAAATATACTGTTTATTCATTAATTTTAAAAAAAGTCCAAATTATCTAATCTTGCTTACTCTTCCTAGTTAGTATACATATCATGTGTACTGAGGCACTGCGATCCTCCTTACACATGATATGTGAATTTGACACTTTACAAAACCGTTAACGTATATTTTACAACACAAACACAAAAACCAACTTAACCTTAAATATTTATAAAGCCGCCAACCACTAATGACTTCATTAATGTAAAAATAAACGTTCTCACTTACAAAAGTATTGCAACTCTTCCCATTGCTGTGCTTCACACAATAGTTCATATTCTTCAGTATCGCTGCTGTCGCTCCAATCGTCAGAGTCAAAATCACTGTCAAAATAAATGTTAGTAAGTTTTGACAAAGCTAATGAAACACGTTTACCGTTTGTATCGTATGCTTGTATAAACTTTCCATTCTTCATTCCTTCGTAAACGCTCAAACTAACTTTACCCTTTCTCCCTCGTATCTGATAGAATGTATTTTCACGAGGAACGAAGAACAAATTCTTGAACTCATGACCGTTGTAGTTTGTTATCTCAATAGTTTTCGTCATTTATATAAAAATAAAATAAAAATAAAATATAAAAATAAACTTAAAATTAATGATATCACCACCCTCACACGTATGAAAACATAGCGCAAAAATAAATTTAGGTGAAGTGGTGAAATCTCACCTCTTTTTTCACCTCTTTTTTCACCCGTTGAATTCATTGCTTTATAACTCTTTTCCTTGGTTTCTTTTTAGTTGCTTTCTTCACGTCTGTCTCCAGCTTGACTGTCTTTCTTCTTCGTCCGTAATGATACCAGTTACTTCCACCAGTCAATGGGTCAAATGATCTTTCGTAAGGGTTTCCATACATTCCATAGGGACCATACGGAAGAACTACTGGTGGAGGAAGAGTTCCATCGACTCTATTTAAATGCATTGTTTCACCTTTCATCTGGTCATTAAAGTCTTTTGCGTGTTTTGCAAACTCATCGTCCTTTCCTAAAGCATTTTCTGACTCAGTCGCAACCAAATTGGATGCTTTATTTATGAGTCCTATTTTATTTAATCTTAACTTCTTTGCAACCCAGCCTCCAATCTTTCCTTTATTTGCATCTAATGTCTTTGAAACCCTTCCTCCACTCATTTTATTTACTGCGTCATAAGCCCCAAGTGCTTTTGCTCCAAATGCTAATGCTTTTGTTCCCATTGCGCCTAAAGCTGCCCAAGCTACCATTTACACCATATTAAAATCATCTCTCTTCAATATTATCTCATAAAAGTTCTCGTTACTGGAGAAAGTCAATGAAACATAAACATTCTCACGGACTTCGTCCTCGCCGCGTTGCGGCTTCATAAACTTCTTTCTTATATCATCTATTCGCTTCAAAATGTCTGAACAATTGCTAACATCTTCTACAACAGTTATTTCATCATGAATGACCTTCAAGAACAAGCTCATTTAATATGCAATTAAAATCATCTCAATAATGAGTCCATCCTTTCCATCTTTAGGTAGCACAACATCTTTCATTGAAGAAGGTTCGACAAGTCTTATGTTAAACTTACTGACAAAGTTTGTTATACTATAATGCTTCGGCGGCGAATACATATAGTTTGAAAGACATAATATAGATTCTTCAGCAAATTCACTTATACTGGATTTTATAACAATGTTCTCACGAGACGAGAAATACCACCAATTGACAATCTTGTAAGCAATCCTGCTGAACCTTCAACTGTAAACGTCGATGGTAACATTCCACGAAGGTCATCTATTGACATCTTTGAGTCACTGTATTTAAATATTTTCTTAAAGCAATCGTCATTATCTAACCATGCAATAGCTTTGAAGTTTTCATTCGAATATACATCTGCTTCATTAAATGTAAAACCTGACTTCTTTGCAGAGATGACTTTAAAATCTATTGAGTTTGTTTCAAAATTATATGCTATGCTAACTTCTGAAGGTAATGGATGCCCTTCCGCAGTCAGTTGTTCTCTCACTACCGTTTGAAGCTTTGTGTTAAAAACTTTCATGTCATCTCCTGTGTCTAGGTTCACATACACAGCAACAGGAAAACTATCTTGCTTCTTTGTTTCATCATTATACCTCAAAACATTAAAGTTCTTCAATAATATTGTCCTTCCTGCTGGAATACTTCTAACTTGTCTTATTTCAATAGCTTTCTCACCTCCTACATACTCTACCCAGTGTCTTGGATATTCATAAGTATACTGACTTTCTTGAATTTTGGTTGGTTTCATCATAACGTGTTCATAGTATATCTTTATACTCTTGTCAGTTAGACTCGGTGCTATGTTCTGAATATTTCTGACTTGCATTTTTAATGGAGATAAAATGAAGCATTTAATACATGACGTAGATGAAGACATGAATGAAAGCAGTGAAAAGCTCAACAGTTCTCTCATTCTTCCTTTCAGTAAGGACTATGAGTTCTGTTCAAATGGCGTTTATTTCTATTGTGGAAAGATGGGGTCAGGTAAGACATTTAATTTAATTCGTCATATACTCATAACAGAGCGTTTAGGAAACGATTCATATTATGACCAAATCATTATATCAGCAACTTCAGACTCTATGGACTCAACAGCGAAAACATTTATGTCAAAAGTTCAAGCCTCTGTCGTTAAAGTTCCAGACAGTGAACTCATTGAATTTCTTCAACGTTACATTCGACGTAAGA
The DNA here is from genome assembly GCF_026262505.1 of Trichomonas vaginalis G3. Classification (NCBI taxonomy): domain Eukaryota; phylum Parabasalia; order Trichomonadida; family Trichomonadidae; genus Trichomonas; species Trichomonas vaginalis. The sequence goes on from NC_067207.1 coordinate 12,159,396, forward strand.
GGAAATATTATGCCATCGTTGAATTTATACAGTCAGGAATGCAAAAGACTTCTGAGGAGATGGAAAGAATTATTGACAAACACCACTTACGTCAATACTCAGGAGTTTACGATATGAAACGACTGACAAACTACATTCTATCAAAACTTTCAAAATACCCCTTCAAAAAATATCCATCAAACACTTTATTAGTTTGTGATGATTTCGCTGGTAAAGGTTTAGTGTCAAAGCCTGACTCACCATTAGCTAACATCATTACTAAAGTCAGACATTACCACTTAACTGTAGCAATACTTATGCAAACATGGAGGTTTTTAGCTTTAAACATAAAACGTCTCATAACTGACTTCGTTATCTTTCAAGGTTTCTCACGTTATGATATTGAACTCATTTGGAAACAGTCAGGTATAACATTACCTTTTGAAGAAATTTGGGAAGCATATAAGTCTCTCATCTCTCCTCGTTCATACCTTGAGATTCATATCATGACTAATACCATTAAAGTCAAAAATATTCCATGGGAACGACCAACATTGTTTTAAAGTTTAACCTTCAATTGACTGATGGTAAACAAATTCCATGCATCTCTGTCGCCATTTCTGTTAATATTTTTGCTGTCATTCATATCATCCACTTCTCCATCCGTTAGCTTTTGAGGATATGCGTTAGAATAGCTGTTCTTAAATGAAGGCTTTTCACCTTTGAGAGCATAAACTCTATAACTTTCTGCATACTTTATGTTTGAACCTCCTGAGCCATCATTGACATAAATTTTTATAGGCTTCCACCCTTTGTTCATATTCCTGCTTCTTCCCTTAGCTCTTTTGTTCAGTAGTTCTACATCTTTATACACAGCACCTGTCTCAGTGAATTCAACAATATTTTCATTCGTTAGCTTTACATTCAAACCCTTGTCGAGTATATTGTTCATTTCATACATATAAAAGGTTTTTATTCTATATGAAATGAGAAGCAAATCCATCTTAGCTGGTGCCGTTAATGTTCCAATTGAACCAACATCAAATGTTGACTCACGAACGACAAACAATATTGTCATAAAGAACTATAGTTCAGAGTGTTTGAAAGAAAAAGAACCAGAACTGAAATCCGTGAATTTAAACTCAGCTTCAAACGCTAACGCTACATCAGATGTTAAGTTAGAGTATCCACCACTGGACCAAATTCTTTCAAGAGAAGCCAACGACAATCCTTACATAAATGTTCAAACAAATCCTTCAGATAACGTAGACCATTACCTTCTTCAGTTATACCAAACAATTTTACTCAAAGACGATAAGAAGCTTTTGACAAATCTTATAAGCAAGAACCAAATAATTCTAACAAAGGAGGACCTTGAAAATGTTATCTCACGAATAACAGGGAAACAATGTGTCATTGACTATCTCGACCCTGAAATCGAATGCTGTGGTCAAACGCCACCATTCATGAAAATAGGTAACATCCGCATCATTGAAACACCAGGAACTACAGGAGTTGAGTTTAAGTATAAATATTCGAATGAATATACAAAACTTTCAACAGAATATAAACTTTGTTTGAAATATGTTTTAGTAAATTAAAGCAATTTGTAATATCTGTCCAAAACTTCTTCAACAGTATCGAACTCATCTTCATAATGCAAACCTAATCTTATTGACTTGGTGCAGTTTTCACTAACACAATATAGCGCTTTGCGCTCGGCGCCTTTGACGCCTTTTTCTGTTCTCTTGACTGACATAACTAACTCATTTGTTTCATCAAACAGCAACAACCAAAGTTCATGACCTAATACATAACATTCATACTTTATATTTTTAGCTCTGAGTTCTCTTGTAAGCTGTTGCATTTAATATTTTCTAAAAAGTCAACTTCAACAGTCATTCGCACTGGTGCCTTCAGTTCTACAGGCTCGCCTTGAAAGTCAACAAGTCTGAATTGCATGTCTTTCAAATTATGAGGACTAATGCGAATCCATTTACCTAAATGAGTTGCTATGACAGGAACGTTTGGAATGAACATTGAATTGACTGCATAACAGAAAGACTTATATTCTACTGAACCTTTACTATTAACTCCTGAAATGCCTGTGACATTAGCTATTTTAGACTCAATGTATAAACAATTGCCATAACATACGTATGGAACAGATTTCATCTCAATCGTTTTGTCAATACTTTTCAAAGGAAATGTCATATGGTATGCACCCAGAAGCAATTGAACTCTATGACTCATTCGTGTTATCTTAAACTCCTTCGCATAACTGAACTTCAAAACTCCTGCAATAAGTTTAACATTCATTAAGTTTTCTTCGTTATCCTTGTTTATTGTAGTATTTATGAGAGCATTTAACACTCCAGCTAATGTTTCCATCTTATATTCTACATTATTGTGAAATCTTATTTCATGCTTCTTTCCATCTATTTCAAGCTCCATGAAATCTGTTTCATCTGTTATAACGAATGTTGCGATAGTATTGAAGTCAACAACTCTGAATGCAAGTGGCTCATTCTGAAGACCTAAGTTTGTTTGTAGCTTTACTGTTCCGTATTCGTTTGGGTCTGTACTTTGCAAATAGAACAACATTTTATTCTCATTAAAATATGAGTATTGCTGCATATGCGTATGAAGCTGACAGAGCTAAACGTTTATATTTTGGTCAATACTCTCTCACACTTACTGACAAATATATTGTTATTTCTGATGGAAATACTGAGAAATACATAACATGGAAGGACTATGAAAAGTTTGACCCTATTTTAACTCCATGTACAATGCCATTCATTGTAAATGGTGAAGTTGTCATGAAGAACGACACAACAGTATATAAGTCTGTTCATGAAGCGTTAGAATATATGTTGAATTATAATCCCGAAAGATTTGACCCAAGCACTACACCATGTGCAATGCCTTTTATTAAGGACGGTGAAATCGTAAGAGTTCCGGATTCAACGGTTTATACTGCTGTTCAAAACAGTTTACAAAACATTTTAGCGAATATCTTTAATTCAGAAACTACAGAAATAAAATTACCATATATAACAGATGCTAAAGAAATTAAATCAAAAACGACAACATTATTTACGTCACTTAATGATTTAATGACTTATATCATTAATATTCCTGCACCAACTACAGCATTTGATCCAAACTCGACGGTTTGCAGTGTACCTTTCATTAACGACAGTTCATTAATTGCTTTAAGGGATTCGACAGTAAATGAATCATTAAAGGCGTCATTAATGAAAATCATTGATTTTAACTCATTCATGAATACATATAATTCATTCATTAATGTTTCATATGCTTCTAAAGAAGGTGAGCCAAAAACTATCGATAAAGCGGTGTATGAAATAAAAGCATCAACGACGAAATTGAATTCGTTAACTTTTGACGGTGATAGTTTCGTTAATGACATAACATCGGGGAAAACAATTTTAACGAAAGAATATTTAAAATCTCATGTTAGTGAGTTCGTTGAAATTGAAAAAGAAGGTGGAATTAAGTTCGATCCACTGAATTTCATTTTCAGCTTAGCGAATGCGGGTGTTAGTTTCGCTGAATGGACAACTATACAGAGTGAAATAAATGCAATATGGACGTTTTTGGGGTCAAAAGCGGGAATGGGTGAGCTTGTAAATGCTGCAAGAACATTAGGTGAAACAGGAAATTTTGTAGATGGTTTTAAAAGACTTGTTTCAAATGTTTTAACAAACACAAAGAAATTATTTAGATATACCATACATAACGGACGAATTTTTGAACAGATAGCAACAAACCCTCCGGTTATGGCTGCGTTGATGATGGTTAGAGATATAAAACCACGTAACGACGGGAACGAAGAACATGAACAACAGAGCCCAACGGGCTCAGAGTCACATAGTGGCGAGGATACTGGTCGGGTTATTCAAGACATTAAAAACGTGTATCCTGAAGTTATTGATTTATTTAGAGGAGTTAATGATTCAATTTCAAAACATTCTATAACCCTCGATGAAGAGAATAAATTAACAGATTATATATTCGTCATTATTGCAGAATTAATGAAGAGAATAAATGAAAAAGGAATTGGTGATATCATTAATGTCAGCGATGTAATGATGAAAAGAAATTTTGACTCATTATTTACAAAACCGAAAACAGAATATAGTCTTTATGACGTAATTACCGAATTAATGAAAAAGATTAATGATAATAAGAGTTCTGGCGGAAGAGTTGAATTAGAAGTGAATGATGTTAATGAGAAATTAGCCGAAAAAGCAGATAAAAACCACGTTCATTATATAACTTCAGACGAACAGATTATAACGGACTACCATGGATATTTAACACGAAGTGATGAAGCGAAGACAAAAAATGTTAATGAAAGAAGATATAAATACATTCGTGCTAAAGGTTATGACATAAGCTGTACTGTACAGTATGATGTAGCTAAAGCACCAGAAGCATTTGGTTATACCGGTGAAATTTATGCCTCTACTTTCAATGTTAATGGTGTATTAGTTGAACCAAGATTTACTTTGAGAGTTAAGTCAAAAATAACGTTTGAAGATGCTATTAAAAGTAAAGCTGACAAAGATGAACTTGACGCAACGAACAAAGTTTTGAAATCTCATAAACACAACATCTCCGATATAAATGAACTTCAAGCTACATTAGACAGTAAAGCCGACAAGAACCATACACATAAATCCTTCACTACTGTTAGAGCAGACGACATAATATTGAACTTTGACCTTGGTTCAAGTGCACCATTAGAAAATCCAAGTACAAGCGTAAAAGATACACTAAACTCCTTAAATAACAAATGTATGAATATCGAAGATCATGTCAGAAACTTTGAAACACATGAACTACCAACAATGTTAGATAAGAAAGCAGATAAGAACCATACACATGATTTCTTCACAACTGTTGGTATAGAAAGTATTGAAGGAACGGTTGAAGAAACTGGTGGGGAGGCATTATATTGGAAACCTCCTAACTTTCCACAAGGTTTAACATCGGATGACGACATAACGACGATGAAATACATTAGATGTAAAGCTGTTTATGTCATGGAGGATGAAAATAATATTAAATTCACTGCTCAAGATTTATATGACAAGAAGGCTGACAAAACAGAGCTTCAAACATTAAAGACAGAAATACTTCAAACATTATATCCTATAGGTTCTATTTATACGTCAATGAACTCAATAAATCCAGCAACAGTTCTGGGTTTCGGTACGTGGGAGCAGATTGTAGATAAATTCTTATACTGTGCGAACTCTTCAAAGCAAACAGGAGGTTCGAAGAAAATTACTGAAGCAAACCTTCCACCGCACACTCATACAGGAACTACAAACACAACAGGTAGTCATTCACATTCAATAACAAAAGAGGTTATACAAATCTTGCAGCAGGTTCGGATAGACAGGGAATGCATAGATATGATATTTCAAGTGACCCAGTAGATTCAAGCGCAGGTATTTTCTGTGGAACCGCAGGAAATCATGCCCATACTTTCACAACAAATCCAACAGGCTCGGGTGCAGATTACATGCCACCATTTGTGACTGTATTTGCATGGTACGCGTTCAATGAACGCGCTTGAGCCTAGAATAAAATCTTTAACTTTACATAAATGAGCTTGAAAGAAGTATTCGAACAACATCCATGGAGGTCATTTAAGAAATTCAATGAAGCTGCAAAGAGTTGGGGATTTACTAACAGAGCTGAAGTGAAAAGGTTCTTTGACAAAAATGTTGTACATCAAACAAAAATAAACCCTTACGACTACTTTTTACCAATTTACTCCAACACTCCTGACGCATACCAATTTGACACTCTCATTCAAAGCAGAAAAGGAGGACATAAACCATTCCTCATCTTCATAAATGTTAACACTCGTAAAGCATATGCATATCCAATGAGAAATAAAGGAACTCGTGAAGTGTTAAGAGTTTTACAAAAGTTTGTAGCAGAACATAACCCAAGTACTTTAACATCAGACCAAGACAGTGCATACCTCAGCAATGAAATCACAGAATTTCTCATTAAGCATAACATAACTCACTACACTACTGAAGACCATAACCATAACATACTCGGCATCATAAACCGCTTCATAAGGACTCTCAGAGATTTAAACCAAGAGCGAGACTTTACCGAAGAAACAATGAAACATTTTCTCGAAGTATATAATTCCTCAACACATTCTACAACAGGACATACACCAAATTCAATGACACAACAACAAGAAGAAAAGTATATACAAAAGAAACGAAGCCAAACACAAAATATCAGAAATTCAACACAATTTACCCTCATTCCTGGAACAAAAGTTCGTGTAGTTCTTGACGACAAACCGTTGACAAAGAAACGTTTAAGGTTAAGTCGAAATTATTATATCGTAGACTCTACGCAAGGTAATGGATATCTTATAAAAGCTGCTGACGACTCCATAGCGTTTTATCCTCGACATAAATTAGTTGAAAGTAGTAATGGCAAACTTGCTGAAACCATTGACGAAGCAAAGCGAGGAGTGGTTATTGAAATACTTGGCTATAACACAAACGATGACACTTATAAAGTAAGATATGAAGGAGGCGTTGAAGATGTTATACCATCTAAGAACTTGAGAGAGTCGAAGCCAACACATCTGGGACCATTAGAGCGGGAGTACTGGAAAGACAAAAATATGCCAGAAAGAATAAGAAAATTCTTCTAAACTTTTTCATTGGATGTAAATCAGACATGAATGAGAACAGTCATGATATCATTAATGGTACCATTTATTTTTGTCATAAATTTACACCAAAAATAATGTTTAGGTGAAGAGGTGAAATCTCACCTCTTTTTTCACCTTCTATTATTATACAGGTCTTAACTATCGAAAACTTCATATAAACTTTACAAAAACAGGTGCGTTATGTTTTGTATGATAGATACAGAAAACAAGAGTGTAATTTATTCATAAACAAATTCAAACGCTTGTACGGCTTCATGTAGGACAAACATTATTTTTCAACACTAACGCCAACACGTAGGACAAACATTCATGACTAACATTACTTTATAACATAGACACTAACTTCATATAGAACCGAGCAACTTTCTAACTGTCGACATTCTTCCACTTGCTTCAAACACTAATGAACGTGTCAAAATGAGCGTAAAACACTTTGTCAAGACTTCATCGTAAATGTTTTGTCAAGATTTTTTCGTAAATGCTTTGTCAAACTGCATCGAACTTAAACGTAAATGTTTTGTCATGACTTCGTCAAGACTTCTTCGTAAATGATTTGTTATGACTTCTTCGTAAATGATTTGTCAAGACTCTGTCAAGACTTTGTCGAACTTAAACGTAAATGCTTTGTCAAGACTCTGTCAAGACTTTGTCGAACTTAAACGTAAATGCTTTGTCAAGACTTCATCGTATATGTTTTGTCATGACTTCATCGTAAATGATTGTCAAGGTTTCATCGTATATGATTTGTCAAGGTTTCATCGTATATGATTTGTCATGATTTCATCGTATATGTTTTGTCATGACTTCATCGTAAATGATTTGTCAATAGTTCATCGTATATGATTTGTCAAGGTTTCATCGTATATGATTTGTCAAGGTTTCATCGTATATGTTTTGTCATGACTTCATCGTAAATGATTTGTCATGACTTCATCGTAAATGCTTTGTCATGACTTCTTCGTAAATGTTTTGTCAAACTGCATCGTAAATGCTTTGTCATGATTTCATCGTATATGTTTTGTCATGACTTCATCGTAAATGATTTGTCAAGGTTTCATCGTATATGATTTGTCAAGGTTTCATCGTATATGATTTGTCATGACTTCATCGTATATGATTTGTCATGACTTCATCGTAAATGATTTGTCATGACTTCATCGTAAATGATTTGTCATGACTTCATCGTATATGATTTGTCAAGGTTTCATCGTATATGATTTGTCATGACTTCATCGTAAATGCTTTGTCAAGACTTCATCGTATATGTTTTGTCATGACTTCATCGTAAATGATTTGTCAAGTTTCATCGTATATGATTTGTCAAGTTTCATCGTATATGATTTGTCATGACTTCATCGTATATGATTTGTCAAGGTTTATCGTATATGATTTGTCATGACTTCATCGTAAATGATTTGTCATGACTTCGTCGTAAATGATTTGTCATAATTTCATCGTAAATGTTTTGTCAAACTGCATCGTAAATGCTTTGTCATGATTTCATCGTAAATGATTTGTCATGACTTCATCGTATATGATTTGTCATGACTTCATCGTATATGATTTGTCAAACTGCATCGTAAATGATTTGTATAAACTTCTTCGTAAACACTTTGTCAAGACTTCATCGTATATGATTTGTCATGACTTCATCTATATGTTTGTCATGACTTCATCGTAAATGATTTGTCATGACTTCATCGTAAATGATTTGTCATGACTTCTTCGTATATGTTTTGTCATGATTTCATCGTAAATGATTTGTCATGATTTCATCGTAAATGATTTGTCATGACTTCATCGTATATGTTTTGTCATGATTTCATCGTAAATGATTTGTCAAGGTTTCATCGTATATGATTTGTCAAGGTTTCATCGTATATGATTTGTCAAGGTTTCATCGTATATGTTTTGTCATGACTTCTTCGTATAGTTTTTGTCATGATTTCATCGTATATGATTTGTCATGACTTCATCGTATATGTTTTGTCATGACTTCATCGTAAATGATTTGTCATGACTTCATCGTAAATGATTTGTCAAGGTTTCATCGTAATGAATTTGTCAAGTTTCATCGTATATGATTGTCATGACTTCATCGTATATGATTTGTCATGACTTCATCGTAAATGATTTTGTCATGACTTCATCGTAAATATTTGTCATGACTTCATCGTATATGATTTGTCAAGGTTTCATCGTATATGATTTGTCATGACTTCATCGTAAATGCTTTGTCAAGACTTCATCGTATATGTTTTGTCATGACTTCATCGTAAATGATTTGTCCAGGTTTCATCGTATATGATTTGTCAAGGTTTCATCGTATATGATTTGTCATGACTTCATCGTATATGATTTGTCAAGGTTTCATCGTATATGATTTGTCATGACTTCATCGTAAATGATTTGTCATGACTTCGTCGTAAATGATTTGTCATAATTTCATCGTAAATGTTTTGTCAAACTGCATCGTAAATGCTTTGTCATGATTTCATCGTAAATGATTTGTCATGACTTCATCGTATATGATTTGTCATGACTTCATCGTATATGATTTGTCAAACTGCATCGTAAATGATTTGTATAAACTTCTTCGTAAACACTTTGTCAAGACTTCATCGTATATGATTTGTCATGACTTCATCGTATATGTTTTGTCATGACTTCATCGTAAATGATTTGTCATGACTTCATCGTAAATGATTTGTCATGACTTCTTCGTATATGTTTTGTCATGATTTCATCGTAAATGATTTTGTCATGATTTCATCGTAAATGATTTGTCATGACTTCATCGTATATGTTTTGTCATGATTTCATCGTAAATGATTTGTCAAGGTTTCATCGTATATGATTTGTCAAGGTTTCATCGTATATGATTTGTCAAGGTTTCATCGTATATGTTTTGTCATGACTTCTTCGTATATGTTTTGTCATGATTTCATCGTATATGATTTGTCATGACTTCATCGTATATGTTTTGTCATGACTTCATCGTAAATGATTTGTCATGACTTCATCGTAAATGATTTGTCATGACTTCATCGTATATGTTTTGTCATGATTTCATCGTAAATGCTTTGTCATGATTTCATCGTAAATGATTTGTCATGACTTCATCGTATATGATTTGTCATGACTTCATCGTAAATGATTTGTCATGACTTCATCGTATATGTTTTGTCATAACTTCTTCGTAAATGTTTTGTCATGATTTCATCGTAAATGCTTTGTCATGACTTCTTCGTATATGTTTTGTTCATGATTTCATCGTAAATGCTTTGTCATGATTTCATCGTATATGTTTTGTCATGATTCATCGTAAATGCTTTGTCATGACTTCATCTAAATGCTTTGTCATGATTCTTCGTAAATGATCGTAAAACATTTGGTAAGGTGTTTTGTTCATTTCGATGAGTTCTTGTTTAGCCCTGGTGAATGGTATCTTCCTTACATCAAATTCACTTAAATCTTTCTTCATGAAGTACGTCAGTAAGTTTGAATAAAACTCTTCATTAAAGCTTTCAATGAGATTTGAGAAATATTCGTAATTTCCTTTGTATCTGCTGCTTACGTCAATGACAACAAATCTTCTGTCGTCTTTGTCAATCTTTACTGAGTTGAAGTTGTTAGATATCATGATGATATTACAAACATTCTCTATCTTTCTTACTGGCTGACACTTCTGATTTAAGTCCAACTGAGTCTCTGTTACTATTGACTTTAGTGCGTCGTGGTTCATGACCTTAGACGTATCGCATGAGCTTAGTTCATTGCATACGATGAGCTTCATGTTCTCAATAGCAGCATTGAATCTACCAACCACATTCTCTATTGCCGTTATATTATTGTTGGCGTACTTGCTAATGAGCTCGCATAGAACATTACTAAGTACATTCTTACCAGTTCCTTGCTTTCCTGTTAACAAAAGTACTGTTCCAGTCTTTCCACAAGGATTTTGAACGATGTAGGCGAACCAGTTCAAAACATACTCATAAAGCTCTTCATCCTCATTACATATGACATCGTGAACATGTTTCAAATATCCTTCAATAATGCTTTCATCTACTTCATTCAGTACCTCATACTCATATCCTCTGAAATAGCTGTAAATGTCATCTCTTTCGTCAAAGAATCTCATGCCTGACTTCATAAGATAGTTCTTGTTCTGACCCGCTTCATAAATCATCAGTGCGTTCACATCCTTCTCTTCAATACGTCCTACATAAACACTCTTCATGAGCTTATTGAATTCCTTGCTATCTACTGACACAAGTGTTGTTGTGTCTCGTATTCCATCATAATCTTTCACTAGATATGTCATACGTGCTCCGTCAATAACGACAACACATCTTCTTAAGTCATTTATAACACTAGCTATGTCAATACCGTCCTCACTCATGTACTTATTTCTTCTCAAGTCCTTTAGTGTGAAAGTGTCTCTAAGTTCTATTTCAAGCAATTCATTTACACATCCTTTGCAATACTTCTCTATAAAATATTTCTGTCGTTCTTTACTAAGTTTTTAACAGCTCTGAAGAACCATGTGTTTTGACTCAAACATCCTTCACAACTTCTCTCATTCATTCCTAGTTCTTTCATGTCATTATCTTCAACCTCTATGGTCTCATTGACTAAGGTCAAAGGGTTCTTAGTCATTGCTGGTCTTATCTGAAACAATGTTTGTGCAACAGGTTTAACTAGTTCAGCAACGTCCTTCCTTAATATGAATAGCTGTTTCCACTCATCTTTGCTAACAGTTCTTTCATAACCACTGACAGTAATGATTTCATTTGCTGACCTTAGACACTTATGTTCTATCATTTGTATTGCTTTTGTGTAAGGCTTTCGTGAGCATAGGTTGTATATGTCATTCCTGCAATGTTCATTCATGCCAATAGTACTAAATCCTTTCTTTGCTGTTGAGTGCATAATATCCATTAGTTCCTGTGTTCGTATTGCTGTCTCATAAAATACAACAAGACCTTTGTCATCTATGACGTACTTACCGAAAACATTGCTTATATTCTTTAACCATGAAATAACATCCTCATTCATGCTGTCAAACATGAAGTAAGGTCTTACATACTCTTCACTTATAAGATACTCCACAAAATACTTGTTAAGCTCTATGTCCTCGTGAGCGATTTCATTAGGTTTGATATTAGTTCCTTTTGTCATTGCTGTCATGTACTTCACTCTCATAGTTCCTTTCAATAGCGTAAAAATACTTCATTGTTTCATAACTGCTCTAAATTCTGTTCAAAATTCGTACAACATAACTTTTAACATTAGTGAAAGAACATGAGCGAAACAACAACATCTAACATTACAGAAGAAGTCAATGACAATGCCGATGAAAACATTACAGAAGGAGCTAGTGAAAATATTGACGAGTTCAGTGAGGAAGAAGATATTGAGGACGTCAATGAGAACGTTAGTGGGGAACAAACTCAATGGGAAACATTGAGAAATCATGAAGATTATGAGATTTGTACGACATATCCTTTTACTATTCGTCGAAAGAAAGACAAACATATTATGAGTGAATGCTTAAATAATTATGGTTATATTGCTTAGTTTAAACAACAAAATACATTTAAAGCATAGAATTATTGCAGAACAGTGGATTGAAAATCCAAACAATTTGAAAGAAATAGACCATATAAATCATGATAGAACGGACAACAGAATCTCAAACCTTCGTTGGTGTTCTAGATCTGAAAACAATAGAAATAAAAGCAAGTATGGCGATATAGTTTATGAGTTCGTTGATGAAATATCTGACGAAGCTGTTGAAATAACAGATTATGGTAAGCATTCGTTTGAGTTCTACTACTATGTTGAGAATGAAGACGCATTCTATTATTATACAGGTCTTAACTATCGAAAACTTCATATAAACTTTACAAAAACAGGTGCTGCTTATGTTTGTATGATAGATACAGAAAACAAGAGTGTAATTTTATTCATAAACAAATTCAAACGCTTGTACGGCTTCATGTAGGACAAACATTATTTTTCAACACTAACGCCAACACGTAGGACAAACATTCATGACTAACATTACTTTATAACATAGACACTAACTTCATATAGAACCGAGCAACTTTCTAACTGTCGACATTCTTCCACTTGCTTCAAACACTAATGAACGTGTCAAAATGAGCGTAAAACACTTTGTCAAGACTTCATCGTAAATGTTTTGTCAAGATTTTTTGTAAATGCTTTGTCAAACTGCATCGAACTTAAACGTAAATGTTTTGTCATGACTTCGTCAAGACTTCTTCGTAAATGATTTGTTATGACTTCTTCGTAAATGATTTGTCAAGACTCTGTCAAGACTTTGTCGAACTTAAACGTAAATGCTTTGTCAAGACTCTGTCAAGACTTTGTCGAACTTAAACGTAAATGCTTTGTCAAGACTTCATCGTATATGTTTTGTCATGACTTCATCGTAAATGATTTGTCAAGGTTTCATCGTATATGATTTGTCAAGGTTTCATCGTATATGATTTGTCATGATTTCATCGTATATGTTTTGTCATGACTTCATCGTAAATGATTTGTCAAGGTTTCATCGTATATGATTTGTCAAGGTTTCATCGTATATGATTTGTCAAGGTTTCATCGTATATGTTTTGTCATGACTTCATCGTAAATGATTTGTCATGACTTCATCGTAAATGCTTTGTCATGACTTCTTCGTAAATGTTTTGTCAAACTGCATCGTAAATGCTTTGTCATGATTTCATCGTATATGTTTTGTCATGACTTCATCGTAAATGATTTGTCAAGGTTTCATCGTATATGATTTGTCAAGGTTTCATCGTATATGATTTGTCATGACTTCATCGTATATGATTTGTCATGACTTCATCGTAAATGATTTGTCATGACTTCATCGTAAATGATTTGTCATGACTTCATCGTATATGATTTGTCAAGGTTTCATCGTATATGATTTGTCATGACTTCATCGTAAATGCTTTGTCAAGACTTCATCGTATATGTTTGTCATGACTTCATCGTAAATGATTTGTCAAGGTTTCATCGTATATGATTTGTCAAGGTTTCATCGTATATGATTTGTCATGACTTCATCGTATATGATTTGTCAAGGTTTCATCGTATATGATTTGTCATGACTTCATCGTAAATGATTTGTCATGACTTCGTCGTAAATGATTTGTCATAATTTCATCGTAAATGTTTTGTCAAACTGCATCGTAAATGCTTTGTCATGATTTCATCGTAAATGATTTGTCATGACTTCATCGTATATGATTTGTCATGACTTCATCGTATATGATTTGTCAAACTGCATCGTAAATGATTTGTATAAACTTCTTCGTAAACACTTTGTCAAGACTTCATCGTATATGATTTGTCATGACTTCATCGTATATGTTTTGTCATGACTTCATCGTAAATGATTTGTCATGACTTCATCGTAAATGATTTGTCATGACTTCTTCGTATATGTTTTGTCATGATTTCATCGTAAATGATTTGTCATGATTTCATCGTAAATGATTTGTCATGACTTCATCGTATATGTTTTGTCATGATTTCATCGTAAATGATTTGTCAAGGTTTCATCGTATATGATTTGTCAAGGTTTCATCGTATATGATTTGTCAAGGTTTCATCGTATATGTTTTGTCATGACTTCTTCGTATATGTTTTGTCATGATTTCATCGTATATGATTTGTCATGACTTCATCGTATATGTTTTGTCATGACTTCATCGTAAATGATTTGTCATGACTTCATCGTAAATGATTTGTCAAGGTTTCATCGTATATGATTTGTCAAGGTTTCATCGTATATGATTTGTCATGACTTCATCGTATATGATTTGTCATGACTTCATCGTAAATGATTTGTCATGACTTCATCGTAAATGATTTGTCATGACTTCATCGTATATGATTTGTCAAGGTTTCATCGTATATGATTTGTCATGACTTCATCGTAAATGCTTTGTCAAGACTTCATCGTATATGTTTTGTCATGACTTCATCGTAAATGATTTGTCAAGGTTTCATCGTATATGATTTGTCAAGGTTTCATCGTATATGATTTGTCATGACTTCATCGTATATGATTTGTCAAGGTTTCATCGTATATGATTTGTCATGACTTCATCGTAAATGATTTGTCATGACTTCGTCGTAAATGATTTGTCATAATTTCATCGTAAATGTTTTGTCAAACTGCATCGTAAATGCTTTGTCATGATTTCATCGTAAATGATTTGTCATGACTTCATCGTATATGATTTGTCATGACTTCATCGTATATGATTTGTCAAACTGCATCGTAAATGATTTGTATAAACTTCTTCGTAAACACTTTGTCAAGACTTCATCGTATATGATTTGTCATGACTTCATCGTATATGTTTTGTCATGACTTCATCGTAAATGATTTGTCATGACTTCATCGTAAATGATTTGTCATGACTTCTTCGTATATGTTTTGTCATGATTTCATCGTAAATGATTTGTCATGATTTCATCGTAAATGATTTGTCATGACTTCATCGTATATGTTTTGTCATGATTTCATCGTAAATGATTTGTCAAGGTTTCATCGTATATGATTTGTCAAGGTTTCATCGTATATGATTTGTCAAGGTTTCATCGTATATGTTTTGTCATGACTTCTTCGTATATGTTTTGTCATGATTTCATCGTATATGATTTGTCATGACTTCATCGTATATGTTTTGTCATGACTTCATCGTAAATGATTTGTCATGACTTCATCGTAAATGATTTGTCATGACTTCATCGTATATGTTTTGTCATGATTTCATCGTAAATGCTTTGTCATGATTTCATCGTAAATGATTTGTCATGACTTCATCGTATATGATTTGTCATGACTTCATCGTAAATGATTTGTCATGACTTCATCGTATATGTTTTGTCATAACTTCTTCGTAAATGTTTTGTCATGATTTCATCGTAAATGCTTTGTCATGACTTCTTCGTATATGTTTTGTCATGATTTCATCGTAAATGCTTTGTCATGATTTCATCGTATATGTTTTGTCATGATTTCATCGTAAATGCTTTGTCATGACTTCATCGTAAATGCTTTGTCATGACTTCTTCGTAAATGATTTGTCATAACTTCTTCGTAAATGACCAAAAATAATGTTTAGGTGAAGAGGTGAGATTTCACCTCTTTTTTCACCTGTTTTTTCACCCTCATGAATTTTCAAGATTTCTTCGTAAATGTTTTGTCATAACTTTGTCAAGGTTTCATCGTAAATGTTTTGTCATAACTTTGTCAAGGTTTCATCGTAAATGCTTTGTCAAGACTTTGTCAAGGATTCATCGTAAATGTTTTGTCAAGGTTTCTTCGTAAATGATTTGTCAAGATTTCTTCGTAAATGCTTTGTCATGATTTCTTCGTAAATGCTTTGTCATGACTTCTTCGTAAATGCTTTGTCATGACTTTGTCAAGGTTTCTTCGTAAATGATTTGTCAAGGTTTCTTCGTAAATGATTTGTCAAGATTTCTTCGTAAATGCTTTGTCATGATTTCTTCGTAAATGTTTTGTCATGATTTCTTCGTAATGTTTTGTCATAACTTCTTCGTAATGAGTGTAAATGACCCAAAAATAATGTTTAGGTGAAGAGGTGAGATCTCACCTGTTTTCTCACCTAATTTTTCACCCTCATGAATTTGTCAAGATTTCATCGTATATGCTTTGTCATGACTTCTTCGTAAATGATTTGTCATAACTTCATCGTATATGTTTTGTCATAACTTCATCGAAATACTTTTGTCATGACTTATCGTAAATGCTTCATCGTATATGATTTGTCATGACTTCATCGTAAATGCTTCATCGAACTTAAACGTAAATGCTTCATCGTATATGATTTGTCATGACTTCATCGTAAATGCTTCATCGAACTTAAACGTAAATGCTTCATCGAACTTAAGCGTAAATGTTTTGTCAAGATTTCTTCGTATATGTTTTGTCAAGACTTTGTCATGACTTCATCGTAAATGCTTTGTCATGACTTCTTCGTAAATAATTTGTCATAACTTCATCGTAAATGCTTCATCGAACTTAAACGTAAATGTTTTGTCAAACTTCATCGTAATGAACGTAAATGACTCAAAATAATGTTTAGGTGAAGAGGTGAGATCTCACCTGTTTTTTCACCTGTTTTTTCACCCTGTTGAATTTTCATGACTTCATCGTAAACACTTTGTCAAAACTTCATCGTAAATGTTTTGTCAAGACTTCTTCGTAAATGTTTTGTCATGACTTCTTCGTAAATGTTTTGTCATGACTTCTTCGTAAATACTTTTGTCATGACTTCATCGTAAATGTTTTGTCATGATTTCTTCGTATATGTTTTGTCATGATTTCATCGTAAATGTTTTGTCATAACTTCATCGTAAATGCTTCGTAAATGCTTCGTAAATGTTTTGTCAAGACTTCTTCGTAAATACTTTTGTCATGACTTCATCGTATATGTTTTGTCATGACTTCATCGTAAATGTTTTGTCATAACTTCATCGTAAATGCTTCGTTAATGCTTCGTAAAGGTTGCTGAATTTACACCAAAAATATATTTTCTTTGAAAAGGTTAGATCTAACCTCATTTCATTCTTTACACAATTTACATCATAGACGATTTAATAGATATAATACTTTACTGTTTCATCTGATATAAACATTATTTGGTGAAAGTATCCTAAAAATATTTGATGGACTTTAACTAAAATAATTTTTATCGTAGATGGTTAGATCTAACCTTTTCAAAGAAAATATATTTTTGGTGTAAATTCAGCAACATTTACGAAGCATTAACGAAGCATTTACGAAGCATTTACGATGAAGTTATGACAAAACATTTACGATGAAGTCATGACAAAACATATACGATGAAGTCATGACAAAAGTATTTACGAAGAAGTCTTGACAAAACATTTACGAAGCATTTACGAAGCATTTACGATGAAGTTATGACAAAACATTTACGATGAAGTTATGACAAAACATTTACGATGAAATCATGACAAAACATATACGAAGAAATCATGACAAAACATTTACGATGAAGTCATGACAAAAGTATTTACGAAGAAGTCATGACAAAACATTTACGAAGAAGTCATGACAAAACATTTACGAAGAAGTCTTGACAAAACATTTACGATGAAGTTTTGACAAAGTGTTTACGATGAAGTCATGAAAATTCAACAGGGTGAAAAAACAGGTGAAAAAACAGGTGAGATCTCACCTCTTCACCTAAACATTATTTTGAGTCATTTACGTTCATTACGATGAAGTTTGACAAAACATTTACGTTTAAGTTCGATGAAGCATTTACGATGAAGTTATGACAAATTATTTACGAAGAAGTCATGACAAAGCATTTACGATGAAGTCATGACAAAGTCTTGACAAAACATATACGAAGAAATCTTGACAAAACATTTACGTTTAAGTTCGATGAAGCATTTACGTTTAAGTTCGATGAAGCATTTACGATGAAGTCATGACAAATCATATACGATGAAGCATTTACGTTTAAGTTCGATGAAGCATTTACGATGAAGTCATGACAAATCATATACGATGAAGCATTTACGATGAAGTCATGACAAAAGTATTTACGATGAAGTTATGACAAAACATATACGATGAAGTTATGACAAATCATTTACGAAGAAGTCATGACAAAGCATATACGATGAAATCTTGACAAATTCATGAGGGTGAAAAATTAGGTGAGAAAACAGGTGAGATCTCACCTCTTCACCTAAACATTATTTTTGGGTCATTTACACTCATTACGAAGAAGTTATGACAAAACATTTACGAAGAAATCATGACAAAACATTTACGAAGAAATCATGACAAAGCATTTACGAAGAAATCTTGACAAATCATTTACGAAGAAACCTTGACAAATCATTTACGAAGAAACCTTGACAAAGTCATGACAAAGCATTTACGAAGAAGTCATGACAAAGCATTTACGAAGAAATCATGACAAAGCATTTACGAAGAAATCTTGACAAATCATTTACGAAGAAACCTTGACAAAACATTTACGATGAATCCTTGACAAAGTCTTGACAAAGCATTTACGATGAAACCTTGACAAAGTTATGACAAAACATTTACGATGAACCTTGACAAAGTTATGACAAAACATTTACGAAGAAATCTTGAAAATTCATGAGGGTGAAAAAACAGGTGAAAAAAGAGGTGAAATCTCACCTCTTCACCTAAACATTATTTTTGGTCATTTACGAAGAAGTTATGACAAATCATTTACGAAGAAGTCATGACAAAGCATTTACGATGAAGTCATGACAAAGCATTTACGATGAAATCATGACAAAACATATACGATGAAATCATGACAAAGCATTTACGATGAAGTTATGACAAAACATATACGATGAAGTTATGACAAATCATTTACGAAGAAGTCATGACAAAGCATATACGATGAAATCTTGACAAATTCATGAGGGTGAAAAATTAGGTGAGAAAACAGGTGAGATCTCACCTCTTCACCTAAACATTATTTTTGGGTCATTTACACTCATTACGAAGAAGTTATGACAAAACATTTACGAAGAAATCATGACAAAACATTTACGAAGAAATCATGACAAAGCATTTACGAAGAAATCTTGACAAATCATTTACGAAGAAACCTTGACAAATCATTTACGAAGAAACCTTGACAAAGTCATGACAAAGCATTTACGAAGAAGTCATGACAAAGCATTTACGAAGAAATCATGACAAAGCATTTACGAAGAAATCTTGACAAATCATTTACGAAAGAAACCTTGACAAAACATTTACGATGAATCCTTGACAAAGTCTTGACAAAGCATTTACGATGAAACCTTGACAAAGTTATGACAAAACATTTACGATGAAACCTTGACAAAGTTTATGACAAAACATTTACGAAGAAATCTTGAAAATTCATGAGGGTGAAAAAACAGGTGAAAAAAGAGGTGAAATCTCACCTCTTCACCTAAACATTATTTTTGGTCATTTACGAAGAAGTTATGACAAATCATTTACGAAGAAGTCATGACAAAGCATTTACGATGAAGTCATGACAAAGCATTTACGAAGAAGTTATGACAAAGTCATGACAAAGCATTTACGAAGAAGTTATGACAAAACATCTACGATGAAATCATGACAAAGCATTTACGATGAAACCTTGACAAAGTTATGACAAATCATTTACGAAGAAGTTATGACAAAGCATTTACGATGAAGTCATGACAAAACATTTACGATGAAGTCATGACAAAAGTATTTACGAAGAAGTCATGACAAAACATTTACGAAGAAGTCTTGACAAAACATTTACGAAGAAATCATGACAAAACATTTACGATGAAATCATGACAAAACATTTACGATGAAGTTTTGACAAAGTGTTTACGATGAAATCTTGACAAATTCATGAGGGTGAAAAATTAGGTGAGAAAACAGGTGAGATCTCACCTCTTCACCTAAACATTATTTTTGGGTCATTTACACTCATATTACGATGAAGCATTTACGTTTAAGTTCGATGAAGCATTTACGATGAAGTCTTGACAAATCATTTACAAAGAAGCATTTACGATGAAATCTTGACGAAGCATTTACGATGAAGTCATGACAAAAGTATTTACGATGAAGTTATGACAAAGGTATTTACGATGAAGTTTATGACAAATCATTTACGATGAAATCATGACAAGCATATACGATGAAATCTTTGACAAATTCATGAGAGGGTGAAAAATTAGGTGAGAAAACAGGTGAGATCTCACCTCTTCACCTAAACATTATTTTTGGGTCATTTACACTCATTACGAAGAAGTTATGACAAAACATTTACGAAGAAATCATGACAAAACATTTACGAAGAAATCATGACAAAGCATTTACGAAGAAATCTTGACAATCATTTACGAAGAAACCTTGACAAATCATTTACGAAGAAACCTTGACAAAGTCATGACAAAGATTTACGAAGAAGTCATGACAAAGCATTTACGAAGAATCATGACAAAGCATTTACGAAGAAATCTTGACAAATCATTTACGAAGAAACCTTGACAAAACATTTACGATGAATCCTTGACAAAGTCTTGACAAAGCATTTACGATGAAACCTTGACAAAGTTATGACAAAACATTTACGATGAAACCTTGACAAAGTTATGACAAACATTTACGAAGAAATCTTGAAAATTCATGAGGGTGAAAAAACAGGTGAAAAAAGAGGTGAAATCTCACCTCTTCACCTAAACATTATTTTTGGTCATTTACGAAGAAGTTATGACAAATCATTTACGAAGAAGTCATGACAAAGCATTTACGATGAAGTCATGACAAAGCATTTACGAAGAAGTTATGACAAAGCATTTACGATGAAGTCATGACAAAGTCTTGACAAAACATATACGAAGAAATCTTGACAAAACATTTACGTTTAAGTTCGATGAAGCATTTACGTTTAAGTTCGATGAAGCATTTCGATGAAGTCATGACAAATCATATCGATGAAGCATTTACGTTTAAGTTCGATGAAGCATTTACGATGAAGTCATGACAAATCATATACGATGAAGCATTTACGATGAAGTCATGACAAAAGTATTTACGATGAAGTTATGACAAACATATACGATGAAGTTATGACAAATCATTTACGAAGAAGTCATGACAAAGCATATACGATGAAATCTGACAAATTCATGAGGGTGAAAAATTAGGTGAGAAAACAGGTGAGATTCACCTCTTCACCTAAACATTATTTTGGGTCATTTACACTCATTACGAAGAAGTTATGACAAAACATTTACGAAGAAATCATGACAAAACATTTACGAAGAAATCATGACAAAGCATTTACGAAGAAAAATCTTGACAAATCATTTACGAAGAAACCTTGACAAATCATTTACGAAGAACCTTGACAAAGTCATGACAAAGCATTTACGAAGAAGTCATGACAAAGCATTTACGAAGAAATCATGACAAAGCATTTACGAAGAAATCTTGACAATCATTTACGAAGAAACCTTGACAAAACATTTACGATGATCCTTGACAAAGTCTTGACAAGCATTTACGATGAAACCTTGACAAAGTTATGACAAAACATTTACGATGAAACCTTGACAAAGTTATGACAAAACATTTACGAAGAAATCTTGAAAATTCATGAGGGTGAAAAAACAGGTGAAAAAAGAGGTGAAATCTCACCTCTTCACCTAAACATTATTTTTGGTCATTTACGAAGAAGTTATGACAAATCATTTACGAAGAAGTCATGACAAAGCATTTACGATGAAGTCATGACAAAGCATTTACGATGAAATCATGACAAAACATATACGATGAAATCATGACAAAGCATTTACGATGAAGTTATGACAAAACATATACGATGAAGTTATGACAAATCATTTACGAAGAAGTCATGACAAAGCATATACGATGAAATCTTGACAAATTCATGAGGGTGAAAAATTAGGTGAGAAAACAGTGAGATCTCACCTCTTCACCTAAACATTATTTTTGGGTCATTTACACTCATTACGAAGAAGTTATGACAAAACATTACGAAGAAATCATGACAAAACATTTACGAAGAAATCATGACAAAGCATTTACGAAGAAATCTTGACAATCATTTACGAAGAAATTGACAAATCATTTACGAAGAAACCTTGACAAAGTCATGACAAAGCATTTACGAAGAAGTCATGACAAAGCATTTACGAAGAAATCATGACAAAGCATTTACGAAGAAATTTGACAAATCATTTACGAAGAACCTTGACAAAACATTTACGATGAATCCTTGACAAAGTCTTGACAAAGCATTTACGATGAAAACCTTGACAAAGTTATGACAAAACATTTACGATGAAACCTTGACAAAGTTATGACAAAACATTTACGAAGAAATCTTGAAAATTCATGAGGGTGAAAAAACAGGTGAAAAAAGAGGTGAAATCTCACCTCTTCACCTAAACATTATTTTTGGTCATTTACGAAGAAGTTATGACAAATCATTTACGAAGAAGTCATGACAAAGCATTTACGATGAAGTCATGACAAAGCATTTACGAAGAAGTTATGACAAAGTCATGACAAAGCATTTACGAAGAAGTTATGACAAAACATCTACGATGAAATCATGACAAAGCATTTACGATGAAACCTTGACAAAGTTATGACAAATCATTTAAAATTATGACAAAGCATTTACGATGAAGTCATGACAAAACATTTACGATGAAGTCATGACAAAAGTATTTACGAAGAAGTCATGACAAAACATTTTACGAAGAAGTCTTGACAAAAATTTACGAAGAAATCATGACAAAACATTTACGATGAAATCATGACAAAAACATTTACGATGAAGTTTGACAAAGTGTTTACGATGAAATCTTGACAAATTCATGAGGGTGAAAAATTAGGTGAGAAAACAGGTGAGATCTCCCTTCTTCACCTAAACATTATTTTTGGGTCATTTACACTCATATACGATGAAGCATTTACGTTTAAGTTCGATGAAGCATTTACGATGAAGTCTTGACAAATCATTTACAAAGAAGCATTTACGATGAAATCTTGACGAAGCATTTACGATGAAGTCATGACAAAAGTATTTACGATGAAGTTATGACAAAGGTATTTACGATGAAGTTATGACAAATCATTTACGATGAAATCATGACAAAGCATATACGATGAAATCTTGACAAATTCATGAGGGTGAAAAATTAGGTGAGAAAACAGGTGAGATCTCACCTCTTCACCTAAACATATTTTTGGGTCATTTACACTCATTACGAAGAAGTTATGACAAAACATTTACGAAGAAATCATGACAAAAACATTTACGAAGAAATCATGACAAAGCATTTACGAAGAAATCTTGACAAATCATTACGAAGAAACCTTGACAAATCATTTACGAAGAAACCTTGACAAAGTCATGACAAAGCATTACGAAGAAGTCATGACAAAGCATTTACGAAGAAATCATGACAAAGCATTTACGAAGAAATCTTGACAAATCATTTACGAAGAAACCTTGACAAAACATTTACGATGAATCCTTGACAAAGTCTTGACAAAGCATTTACGATGAAACCTTGACAAAGTTATGACAAAACATTTCGATGAAACCTTGACAAAGTTATGACAAAACATTTACGAAGAAATCTTGAAAATTCATGAGGGTGAAAAAACAGGTGAAAAAAAGAGGTGAAATCTCACCTCTTCACCTAAACATTATTTTGGTCATTTACGAAGAAGTTATGACAAATCATTTACGAAGAAGTCATGACAAAGCATTTACGATGAAGTCATGACAAAGCATTTACGAAGAAGTTATGACAAAGTCATGACAAAGCATTTACGAAGAAGTCATGACAAAACATTTACGAAGAAATCTTGACAAATCATTTACGAAGAAATCATGACAAAACATTTACGATGAATCCTTGACAAAGTCTTGACAAAGCATTTACGATGAAACCTTGACAAAGTTATGACAAAACATTTACGATGAAACCTTGACAAAGTTATGACAAAACATTTACGAAGAAATCTTGAAAATTCATGAGGGTGAAAAAACAGGTGAAAAAAGAGGTGAAATCTCACCTCTTCACCTAAACATTATTTTTGGTCATTTACGTTCATTACGATGAAGTTGACAAACATTTACGTTTAAGTTCGATGAAGCATTTACGATGAATTATGACAAATTATTTACGAAGAAGTCATGACAAAGCATTTACGATGAAGTCATGACAAAGTCTTGACAAAGATATACGAAGAAATCTTGACAAAACATTTACGTTTAAGTTCGATGAAGCATTTACGTTTAAGTTCGATGAAGCATTTACGATGAAGTCATGACAAATCATATACGATGAAGCATTTACGTTTAAGTTCGATGAAGCATTTACGATGAAGTCATGACAAATCATATACGATGAAGCATTTACGATGAAGTCATGACAAAAGTATTTACGATGAAGTTATGACAAAACATATACGATGAAGTTATGACAAATCATTTACGAAGAAGTCATGACAAAGCATATACGATGAAATCTTGACAAATTCATGAGGGTGAAAAATTAGGTGAGAAAACAGGTGAGATCTCACCTCTTCACCTAAACATTATTTTTGGGTCATTTACACTCATTACGAAGAAGTTATGACAAAACATTTACGAAGAAATCATGACAAAACATTTACGAAGAAATCATGACAAAGCATTTACGAAGAAATCTTGACAAATCATTTACGAAGAAACCTTGACAAATCATTTACGAAGAAACCTTGACAAAGTCATGACAAAGCATTTACGAAGAAGTCATGACAAAGCATTTACGAAGAAATCATGACAAAGCATTTACGAAGAAATCTTGACAAATCATTTACGAAGAAACCTTGACAAAACATTTACGATGAATCCTTGACAAAGTCTTGACAAAGCATTTACGATGAAACCTTGACAAAGTTATGACAAAACATTTACGATGAAACCTTGACAAAGTTATGACAAAACATTTACGAAGAAATCTTGAAAATTCATGAGGGTGAAAAAACAGGTGAAAAAAGAGGTGAAATCTCACCTCTTCACCTAAACATTATTTTTGGTCATTTACGAAGAAGTTATGACAAATCATTTACGAAGAAGTCATGACAAAGCATTTACGATGAAGTCATGACAAAGCATTTACGATGAAATCATGACAAAACATATACGATGAAATCATGACAAAGCATTTACGATGAAGTTATGACAAAACATATACGATGAAGTTATGACAAATCATTTACGAAGAAGTCATGACAAAGCATATACGATGAAATCTTGACAAATTCATGAGGGTGAAAAATTAGGTGAGAAAACAGGTGAGATCTCACCTCTTCACCTAAACATTATTTTTGGGTCATTTACACTCATTACGAAGAAGTTATGACAAAACATTTACGAAGAAATCATGACAAAACATTTACGAAGAAATCATGACAAAGCATTTACGAAGAAATCTTGACAAATCATTTACGAAGAAACCTTGACAAATCATTTACGAAGAAACCTTGACAAAGTCATGACAAAGCATTTACGAAGAAGTCATGACAAAGCATTTACGAAGAAATCATGACAAAGCATTTACGAAGAAATCTTGACAAATCATTTACGAAGAAACCTTGACAAAACATTTACGATGAATCCTTGACAAAGTCTTGACAAAGCATTTACGATGAAACCTTGACAAAGTTATGACAAAACATTTACGATGAAACCTTGACAAAGTTATGACAAAACATTTACGAAGAAATCTTGAAAATTCATGAGGGTGAAAAAACAGGTGAAAAAAGAGGTGAAATCTCACCTCTTCACCTAAACATTATTTTTGGTCATTTACGAAGAAGTTATGACAAATCATTTACGAAGAAGTCATGACAAAGCATTTACGATGAAGTCATGACAAAGCATTTACGAAGAAGTTATGACAAAGTCATGACAAAGCATTTACGAAGAAGTCATGACAAAACATTTACGAAGAAGTCTTGACAAAACATTTACGAAGAAATCATGACAAAACATTTACGATGAAATCATGACAAAACATTTACGATGAAGTTTTGACAAAGTGTTTACGATGAAATCTTGACAAATTCATGAGGGTGAAAAATTAGGTGAGAAAACAGGTGAGATCTCACCTCTTCACCTAAACATTATTTTTGGGTCATTTACACTCATATACGATGAAGCATTTACGTTTAAGTTCGATGAAGCATTTACGATGAAGTCTTGACAAATCATTTACGAAGAAGCATTTACGATGAAATCTTGACGAAGCATTTACGATGAAGTCATGACAAAAGTATTTACGATGAAGTTATGACAAAGGTATTTACGATGAAGTTATGACAAATCATTTACGATGAAATCATGACAAAGCATATACGATGAAATCTTGACAAATTCATGAGGGTGAAATTATGACAAATCATTTACGATGAAATTATGACAAATCATTTACGATGAAGTCATGACAAATCATTTACGATGAAATTATGACAAATCATTTACGATGAAATTATGACAAAACATTTACGATGAAATTATGACAAAGCATTTACGATGAAGTCATGACAAAACATTTACGATGAAATTATGACAAATCATTTACGATGAAGTCATGACAAATCATTTACGATGAAATTATGACAAATCATTTACGATGAAATTATGACAAAGCATATATGAAGCATTTACGAAGCATTTACGATGAAGTTATGACAAAGCATTTACGATGAAGTCATGACAAAACATATACGATGAAGTCATGACAAAGCATTTACGATGAAATCATGACAAAACATATACGATGAAATCATGACAAAACATTTACGAAGAAGTCATGACAAAACATTTACGATGAAATCATGACAAAACATTTACGATGAAGTCATGACAAAACATTTACGTTTAGTTTCGATGAAGTCATGACAAAACATATACGAAGAAATCATGACAAAACATTTACGAAGAAATCATGACAAATCATTTACGTTTAAGTTCGATGAAGTCATAACAAAACATTTACGTTTAGTTTACGATGAAAACATGACAAAGCATTTACGATGAAATCATGACAAAACATTTACGATGAAGTTTTGACAAAACATATACGATGAAGTCATAACAAAACATTTATGAAGAAGTTTTGACAAAACATATACGATGAAGTCATGACAAATCATTTACGATGAAATCATGACAAATCATTTACGATGAAGTCATGACAAATCATTTACGATGAAATTATGACAAATCATTTACGATGAAATTATGACAAAGCATTTACGATGAAGTCATGACAAATCATTTACGATGAAGTCATGACAAAACATTTACGATGAAATTATGACAAATCATTTACGATGAAATTATGACAAAGCATTTACGTTTAGTTTCGATGAAGTTAGTGTCTATGTTATAAAGTAATGTTAGTCATGAATGTTTGTCCTACGTGTTGGCGTTAGTGTTGAAAAATAATGTTTGTCCTACATGAAGCCGTACAAGCGTTTGAATTTGTTTATGAATAAAATTACACTCTTGTTTTCTGTATCTATCATACAAACATAAGCAGCACCTGTTTTTGTAAAGTTTATATGAAGTTTTCGATAGTTAAGACCTGTATAATAATAGAATGCGTCTTCATTCTCAACATAGTAGTAGAACTCAAACGAATGCTTACCATAATCTGTTATTTCAACAGCTTCGTCAGATATTTCATCAACGAACTCATAAACTATATCGCCATACTTGCTTTTATTTCTATTGTTTTCAGATCTAGAACACCAACGAAGGTTTGAGATTCTGTTGTCCGTTCTATCATGATTTATATGGTCTATTTCTTTCAAATTGTTTGGATTTTCAATCCACTGTTCTGCAATAATTCTATGCTTTAAATGTATTTTGTTGTTTAAACTAAGCATAATGTAACCATAATTATTTAAGCATTCACTCATAATATGTTTGTCTTTCTTTCGACGAATAGTAAAAGGATATGTCGTACAAATCTCATAATCTTCATGATTTCTCAATGTTTCCCATTGAGTTTGTTCCCCACTAACGTTCTCATTGACGTCCTCAATATCTTCTTCCTCACTGAACTCGTCAATATTTTCACTAGCTCCTTCTGTAATGTTTTCATCGGCATTGTCATTGACTTCTTCTGTAATGTTAGATGTTGTTGTTTCGCTCATGTTCTTTCACTAATGTTAAAAGTTATGTTGTACGAATTTTGAACAGAATTTAGAGCAGTTATGAAACAATGAAGTATTTTTACGCTATTGAAAGGAACTATGAGAGTGAAGTACATGACAGCAATGACAAAAGGAACTAATATCAAACCTAATGAAATCGCTCACGAGGACATAGAGTTTAACAAGTATTTTGTGGAGTATCTTATAAGTGAAGAGTATGTAAGACCTTACTTCATGTTTGACAGCATGAATGAGGATGTTATTTCATGGTTAAAGAATATAAGCAATGTTTTCGGTAAGTACGTCATAGATGACAAAGGTCTTGTTGTATTTTATGAGACAGCAATACGAACACAGGAACTAATGGATATTATGCACTCAACAGCAAAGAAAGGATTTAGTACTATTGGCATGAATGAACATTGCAGGAATGACATATACAACCTATGCTCACGAAAGCCTTACACAAAAGCAATACAAATGATAGAACATAAGCGTCTAAGGTCAGCAAATGAAATCATTACTGTCAGTGGTTATGAAAGAACTGTTAGCAAAGATGAGTGGAAACAGCTATTCATATTAAGGAAGGACGTTGCTGAACTAGTTAAACCTGTTGCACAAACATTGTTTCAGATAAGACCAGCAATGACTAAGAACCCTTTGACCTTAGTCAATGAGACCATAGAGGTTGAAGATAATGACATGAAAGAACTAGGAATGAATGAGAGAAGTTGTGAAGGATGTTTGAGTCAAAACACATGGTTCTTCAGAGCTGTTAAAAACTTAGTAAAGAACGACAGAAATATTTTATAGAGAAGTATTGCAAAGGATGTGTAAATGAATTGCTTGAAATAGAACTTAGAGACACTTTCACACTAAAGGACTTGAGAAGAAATAAGTACATGAGTGAGGACGGTATTGACATAGCTAGTGTTATAAATGACTTAAGAAGATGTGTTGTCGTTATTGACGGAGCACGTATGACATATCTAGTGAAAGATTATGATGGAATACGAGACACAACAACACTTGTGTCAGTAGATAGCAAGGAATTCAATAAGCTCATGAAGAGTGTTTATGTAGGACGTATTGAAGAGAAGGATGTGAACGCACTGATGATTTATGAAGCGGGTCAGAACAAGAACTATCTTATGAAGTCAGGCATGAGATTCTTTGACGAAAGAGATGACATTTACAGCTATTTCAGAGGATATGAGTATGAGGTACTGAATGAAGTAGATGAAAGCATTATTGAAGGATATTTGAAACATGTTCACGATGTCATATGTAATGAGGATGAAGAGCTTTATGAGTATGTTTTGAACTGGTTCGCCTACATCGTTCAAAATCCTTGTGGAAAGACTGGAACAGTACTTTTGTTAACAGGAAAGCAAGGAACTGGTAAGAATGTACTTAGTAATGTTCTATGCGAGCTCATTAGCAAGTACGCCAACAATAATATAACGGCAATAGAGAATGTGGTTGGTAGATTCAATGCTGCTATTGAGAACATGAAGCTCATCGTATGCAATGAACTAAGCTCATGCGATACGTCTAAGGTCATGAACCACGACGCACTAAAGTCAATAGTAACAGAGACTCAGTTGGATTTAAATCAGAAGTGTCAGCCAGTAAGAAAGATAGAGAATGTTTGTAATATCATCATGATATCTAACAACTTCAACTCAGTAAAGATTGACAAAGACGACAGAAGATTTGTTGTCATTGACGTAAGCAGCAGATACAAAGGAAATTACGAATATTTCTCAAATCTCATTGAAAGCTTTAATGAAGAGTTTTATTCAAACTTACTGACGTACTTCATGAAGAAAGATTTAAGTGAATTTGATGTAAGGAAGATACCATTCACCAGGGCTAAACAAGAACTCATCGAAATGAACAAAACACCTTACCAAATGTTTTACGAGGAGTTCTATGAAAAGTTTGTATCCGGATGGAATTGTACAGAGTGCTACAGAAGATATAAAGAATTTGCGAAGGAGAATGAATTCTTTGCATGTAGTTCAAATGTATTTGGTGGCAAGATGAGAGAATTTGTGAAGAGAAGTAGAAAGCGAGACGGTTCTGCAAGAAGTTATATTTACGAAGCAAGTATGATATTAGAAGGTCGTGGAAAGAAAGAAACAGTGAATTATGAGGAAGTGCTTGAAAAATTCATGGAGTACATGGGAAGGAATATAACATACAACAAAGACATATACAGTGAGTTTAAGTACTACTGTGAACAGCATGAGATTGAAGTAATGAGTAAAGGAGATTTTGAAACGCTTATGAAAGACAGTGAGGAGGTCATACATGAATGCAATGATGAAATAGTTCACGAGAACAGTGAGGAGGTCATACATGAATGCAATGATGAAATAGTTCACGAGAACAGTGAGGAGGTCATACATGAATGCAATGATGAAATAGTTCACGAGAACAGTGAGGAGGTCATACATGAATGCAATGATGAAATAGTTCACGAGAACAGTGAGGAGGTCATACATGAATGCAATGATGAAATAGTTCACGATGTCGTTCGTGAAGAAGCCATTGCAACAAAGAATGCGATAAAGGATTTCATAGAACTTAACAAGGAGGAGTTTAAAGAAGGCTATGAAGTGAAAAGATGTGAAGAAGATTTCTTGGCGTATTTGAAGAAAAAGAGACTAAAGCCAATGGCTCAAAATAAGTTTCAATCGATGTTTGAAAAGAAACGTTTGAGCTATGGTGGTGTAAGAAGCACATATTACTTTGTTAAGAAGTGAGGACATTTATTTTTGTCGTTAGTGTTGGTGTTTGTGTTTGTTGTTAGTGAGAGAATAAATTAAATCATGAACTTTGCCATGGTCTCTGTCCCTAGTAGTTTTCATTAAGTTCTGGAAATAATGAAAGTCATAAACTTTGCCATGGTCTCTGTCCCTAGTAGTTTTCATTATCTCACAGAGTTAATGAAAGTCATACTTTCTATCAGATGAAGCATGCAGATGAACATAATGAAAGTTAGTGGGTTTGCCACGAGTTATGAATAAAATATTGGCATATTAGATGAGGTAGCTGATGAAACAGATGAAGATAAATTAAATCTTGGACTTTGCCACACTCTGTCCCTAGTTCCTCAAAATCCTTGACAACGTTGCTTAGAAATTTTGGTTCAAAACCTCATCTGATTTTAATCTGTTATGCTACCTGTTAAGTTTCGCGAGATTATAAATGTCATGGAGTTATATAAAAAGGAGGGACAGCTATGGACACTGGAAGTACTTGTAAGGCTATCTGTTAAGATTGCATGAAATACTAAAAAGTCATGAAATCCATTATCGCTGTGCTAGCTTCACCTTAGAGTAAAATGACAAATAAAGTCACTGAAGCAATGAAACAAAAGTTTTTGGTAGAATACATTAAATCAGGAGCGGTTCCAGAAGGTTTTTACATTCATACTATGAAGGATGGTAGAGTTCAGTTTAGAAAGATAAAGCAACCATTAGATAAAGAAGGAATTTTGAGAAAGATTAAACTTCATGAGGACAACATTGCTGAACTTAAGAAGAAGTTAGAAGAGTTGGAGAAAGGAAGAGAGTTATAAAGCAATGAATTCAAGAGGGTGAAAAAACAGGTGAAAAAAGAGGTGAGATCTCACCACTTCACCTAAATTTATTTTTGTGCTATGTTTTCATACGTGTGAGGGTGGTGATATCATTAATTTTTAAGTTTATTTTTTATTTTACTGAAAATTTTTATTTGGATGTAAATGACAGAACAAAAGCAACTCATTCGAATTCCACAGTATAACAAACATACATTTAAACATTTATTCTTCCTTCCTGAGCATAACATGTTCTTTCAAATACATCCGAGACCAGTTGACTTTTCATTGACTGTGTATAAAGATAGAAATAGTTATATCATTAAACCATATGATGACGAAGGTAAGTTATGTAAATTGTACGTTAAGAAGTTAGAGAAAGTTTATGGCTTCAAGTATGACTACAATAGGGTTAACACTGATGATGAAGATATTGAGGAAAATTTATGAGAACATTAGTGAAGTCGTTAGTGAGAACGATAGTGAGAACGTTTATTTTTTACATTAGTGAGTTCGTTAGTGAAGTGAAGTGGGTGGTGGTTTTGTAAATATTTAAGGTTAAGTTAGTGTTGTCGTTTGTGTTGCAAAATATACGTTAACGGTTTTGTAAAGTGTCAAATTCACAAGTATTGGGTAAGGAGGTGCGCAGTGCCTCCGTACCCAAGACTTGTATACTAACTGTCATGAAAGCGATGGTTCAATTAAATTTACAGGGAGTTCCTCGCCCGCCAAAGAAAGAACCATTAACAAGGTATGTGTTTAAGTATGTAAACACATGCTGGCACGTTGATATTCATTTCTTTGGCGGGGATCAACACGAGATTCTTTACGCCATCATTGATGATGCATCACGTTTCGTGCTTGATTGGCAACATCTAAGCACGAAGCAAGCGCATCAAACAACCAATGTTTTGAAGAGAGCAATTGCCCGGTTCGGAAAGCCATGCGCTATTTGGAGCGACAATGGCGGCGAGAACCGGGGTATTTTCACACAAGCACTTTTGGCCTTTGAGATAAGGGCAATGCGCATCGAACCACACTGCCCTTATCAAAACGGCAAAATTGAAGCATTTTTGCCAGGAATCGAACAGAGGGCAAGGGACTGGAGTG
Source organism: Trichomonas vaginalis G3 (assembly GCF_026262505.1). Taxonomy (NCBI): domain Eukaryota; phylum Parabasalia; order Trichomonadida; family Trichomonadidae; genus Trichomonas; species Trichomonas vaginalis. The sequence goes on from NC_067207.1 coordinate 12,192,666, forward strand.
AAATTCAGTCAATTGTTGATCGGTACAACAACAAAATGCATTCTTCTTTGCCTAAGATCACACTGGATGGCATGAAAGTGCGCTCAACACCTCTAATGTTTTACGAAACTACAGAGAAATGGCATGAAGGAATGCAACCAATATGGTATGTAAATGACAAAGAATTGATCTTTGAATTCAAACATATGAATTAAGCAATTTTTTTAAAAAGTAAATTATTAAATTTAAATCATTTTTAAAAGTATTAAATATTAATATATGAAGTTTGTTCCTTATGAGGTATATATTCATACTATATACCTCATAAGGAACAAGTCCCTGCCAAAAACGAGAAAACTTGCTCGCAATGCGGAACAATTGCGAGCAAGTTTTCTCGTTTTTGGTAAGAAACCAAAGGCTGTGAGGCACTGATAATATATTTGTGCCTCACAGCCTTTGGTTTCATTTTTATATTATTAATAAAAATAAAAAATAAAAAACTTAATTTTTTATTAAATTGCCACGTAAACCAAAAAGTGACATGTTGTAAACCTTGACCCTTTGACAGGCAAAAAAAATCAATGATTGAAGACTTCATTGTAAAAATAATAATTCAATTTTTTTAGTAAATAAATTTAATATTTTTACTGATATTTTTAAATTAAATTATTAAATTTACTGATATTTTTATGAATTCAATAAGATATCATAAATTTTCTGATACTGAGCATTACGTTCATTCTTATCCGAAAGTTTAGATGTTGATTCAATAGCAACCATCAAAAGAGGACTTTCGAGTTGGTTAATTACGTCTTCAAACTCTTTTCCTGGATGAATCTTTCCAGATGAAACCAAATCACTATAAACAACATTCAGGAAATCACGTAACTCGCCATTTATATGTAATTCAGTTAATTTGGCCGAAAACGGATTTGTCATTGAAGCAACGGAAAGATCATCAGTCTTCTCTGGTACATGATTTTGAGTGGCATTAATGACCGCAAGGCATGATTGTTTATAGTTTTTAAGATGGTTTGAATTTCTGAAGTCAGGTTTAACTTTTTGAATGTCTCTCTTTTGCTTTAGAAGGTCATTGATGAAAAGCAAGGACTCGTAAGGATGATCTTCAACATTTCTTAACAATTTATGTTGTTTCATTATTTCCTGGAAAAGGAGGCCTCCGTTCTTCACTATATCATTCGCTTTGAGGTAAAACTCTTTCTTCTCGAAGATTCTGGAGCGTATGTCATAGAGGGTTCCTGCTTTTGAAATCGCCCTTAAAACAGAAAGAGCAACTAGAGCAGGACGGGATACAAAGTATGGAAGGTATTTGATGTACTCTTGGATAATCTCGGTATTACTCTTGCCTTGATTTTCATAAATTAATTTCGGATAATTTGGAACTTCGATAGTATCGATGGCCGCAATGGTTTCGTAGCATTCAAATTTGATTTGCTTAATTGCGTCGTCAAGAGTTACGGACGAAATGTATGGAGCAGCTTTTGTTATAAAAGCAGCTTGAGGATCATAAATCTGGAAGGAGTCCTTCTTATTCCTGATTCCTGTATTGACATTTATTCCATGCATAATTAATGCAGTATAATCGCGAAGGAAATCATACATAATCGGATGAACTGTGTAAGAAGTGAGAATTGAACTGAGAGCTTCTTTAACTTCATCGTCAGGGTTAATAAGAATAAATCCGCTTTCGAGATTGACATATTGCTTTTCTTCAACGCTAATTCGAAATTGTGCAAGATTTGGAAAATCTCTAAAGCATTGAGCAATCTCTATAATAAAAAGATCGTCAAAACCAATTTGTGTAAATGATCGATCTGTGTGTACTGCAAAATATTTATGAGTTCCTTTTTTATCTTTCATTTCTTGGATTTGGGCATGAACATATTGAATAAACTCAGCCTTATTTTGATTTTCATATACTATCTTATGTACTATTTGTTGGGCTATTGGACATCTGTAAGTTTTAGGATAGTCCATTCCAAAAAATGAAATGAATTTTAGTCAAAAAAATTTTTTTTTGACATCGCTCAAAATTTAGCTTACAACTGCGGGACAAAACCTAGGTGACTCTCAATTTTTGAGAGAGAGCATATGGTAAGTATGGATTCCAGCTAGAAATTCAGTTGTTTTATATTGCCAGATCACTTGTTAAGCAATGTAAACACCTATGGAAATATGTTGTTGCTTTAAATGCTTGTTTTAATATCTAATAGAATCTTATTTTCCAAATTAGCTCAGAAAAACGAAAAACATACATGTGCATCCAACGCACATGATATTTTCTCATAATTGGCGAGCTTACATTAAGATTGCATTACTATTTCAACAGAATTTGATGCAATATCTTCAGAAAGTTTGGATAAAAACGAAATTTCCATGGAAACACGTGGAAGTATTATTTATATATTTGGTTGTTTTATTGTTTAAGCTGAATAAAAAAAAATAATCGTCTGGGACAAAACCTAGGTGAGAAATTCTGACAATATTTGAATGAAACTCATAGAATTAATTCAATTTAATCAATTTTTTTTATTTTGACAAATCCTCATGAAAAATTTTAGGGAGAAAACATTTTACAATAGGTAAATTTGTGGAAAAATATATGACAAATATTAACATTAAAAAGTAATATATACATAATTTAAAAACAAATTAAATGAAGTCAAAAATTCTTAATAATCTTTTTTTTAACATCAGATGTATTTGTCATCATCCTCTTCTTCATCGTCAATATAATATTTCGATGCATCTTGATCATCGTCATCATCTTTTGCATCTGTATAAAAATAAAAATCTTTTGATTTTTCAACTTCATTTTTATCATTATCATCACTATTATCAATCATAATTTCATCATCTTTCACTTCATTATCAAAAACATCTTCTTTTGCTTCATTATCATAATTAGAAGAATGATAATAACTTATATCTTTTTCTTCAGTTTTTGATTCATCTTTTATTTCTTTTTCACTGTCATTTTCACTTGGATGGAACACATATTCAAAAAAAATTGTTGTTTCATCGGATTTCTCTTTAAAATCATTTCTTTCCCTTTCAGCATCAAAAAAATTCGTTGTTTCATTATGTTTTTCTTTAAAATCATTTCTTTCCCTTTCAGCATCAAAAAAATTTGCAGTTTCAGTAGGTTTCTCTTTCTCTTTAATGTTATTATGATTTTGCGGTCTTGGAACACCAAAAATTCTCTCAAGCCAGCCAACTTTTCGAGGTTGTTGTTGTTCTGGTTGTGCTGGTTCTTCTTTGTAGTCATTGAAATCAAAAGTTGATTGGTAAACTAATGAATTACATTCTTCATAATTCGTAACAACTTTTTCTTCTTTTGCACCATTTCGAATGAGTAAATCAACCATTTTAGCATTTCCTTTTGCAATTTGAAGTGGAGAATTTCCTGAATTATTAACTTTATTTACATCAGCACCATTTTTAATAAGAAACTCTGCAACTTCAAAACAATTTGCAGATATCGCTGAATGAAGCGGTGTTTCACCATTTTCATTCATCTCATTAACATTAACACCATTGTTTATAAGTAATTTAACAATTTCAATGTTGTTTTTTGAGGCTGCTTTGTGAATTGAAATTAATTCTAATTCAGATTGCGAAAATACACGAGGAGGTGGATTTTCTAATTGTTTCTTGGCATTTTCTAATTCTTGTTTTAGTTTTTGATTCTCATTTTTCAGATTTTCAAATTCAATTTTAATTTTTTGATTTTCTAATTGAGATTGTTGTAATTTATCTTTAGTATCAATAATATGATTCGTAAGTTCTTTGTTTTCATCATCTTTGCTTCTTAAATCACTTAATATTTTTTCATTAAATTTATTTAAAAAGAAATGAACAAATTCATTGTTCGGATGATAATCATGAGCTATAGAATTATTATGAAGGCAAACAAGCCTGATATCATCTTCATAAGTCAATTTTTCTGTATCAATTTGATTAATTAACACAGAAAACTGCAAATCTTGCTCAATTAAACTTATTATGAACTCTTTCTTCATATCTCCAAGCTTATTTGCTAATAACTCGGCGAAATCAATTCCTATTTTTAAACAAGCATCAATCACCTTTTGTAATCCAAGATCCTGGAAATTCCGAACTGTAAAGTCAATAAATTCATCAATGTTTCCTACTTCTTTGTAATAAATAGCGTTTTCTTTGTAATTTTGAATAGAAAGTGGGTAAAATGATCTATACCATGTGAGTAATGTATTACTTTCCATAGCGACACCAACATTGAAAAGATCATTGATAACATTGTTGAGATTTTGACCTTCAAAATTTCCATCAAAGATTAGTTCGAGAATGTCATATGTACTTTCGTTTTGTATACAACAGTAAAATTCAAATGAATAACGAGTACTATCTTTTTTTACTTGATTGTTGATAGAATTGCTGAAAGCTGAACCAAATACTATGTTTGAATAATAGCGATGATCATTGATAATGATAGTGATTCTTTGGAAACTCGAATTATGGATGATTTGCTTTAGTATCGGATTAAAATCAAAATTCATGTAAAAAATTAAATTTGAAAGAAAATTTTTTATCGTACCGTATTTTGTTTACCATTTCAGAAATCTCAAATATGATATTTTGAAATGTGCTGGTTCAAACACATTTTATTTTCTGCCAAAATTTCTAAGAAAAATTACACTACAAAATTATTAAGATACGCTATTTTTACTCATGTATTTACTGTTTAAAGCTACAATGAAATTAGTTTCCACGACCTCTTGAGTAAAAATATCAGGTAATTATAATCAATTTTCAATTTTTAATATCCATATTTGTTTTCTTCAAAAAAACTATGTGAAGCACAATGGTAACATGCATATAGAATAAATTTATCGTCCTAAATCCATCTTTCAAATAATTAAAAAAATGATAAAGTCTACTCTGACTTTTCCCTTAAAATCAAGTTGATCATTGAAAAAAATAGAAGATATTTATATAACATTTTGTTTAAAACACAATTAATTATTGAAATTAAAATAAGAGACATCATTTTCTTCAAAATCTCTTCTGAATGGATCACTTTCGTCTTCAATTTCAGTGGTGAACAATGGGTTATCATATGAAACAAAGGTTTCATTTGCTGAAATTTGGTTACTAATGACTGTTTCGTTCATTTCTTGAGATGATGGATCTTCAGATTCACTGTTTTCCTTTCTCTTTCTATAAATAACATAAACAACAATCAAAGATATAATTATCAATGCAATAACAATTGAAACAATGATAATTATCAAAATATTGGACTTTCCTTTGGTAGATTTTGCAGCCTTTCCTCCTTCAGCGTTTGTGTTTCCAGTTATTCCTGGTGATGAAGATTCAGATGACAATGAACTGAAAGTTTCTTTAGATGGTTCAGTTGTAATATCTGATAAAGAAGAATCAATAGTTGATGTTTCTTTTGCTGTCACTTCAGGTGTTGCAAAAACAGTAACATCAGGGGAGATATAAGGCGTTTCATTTGGTGTACTTTCAGCAGTTTCAAAAGGAGTTTCAATTACAGTTATGGCTGGTGTAACAAATGGTGTTTCTTTAGCTGTTTCAAATGGTGTATTCTGGTGAGTTTCAAATGGTGTTTCCACTGCTGTGAATTCAGGTGTATTTTCTGCAGTTTCGTATGCAGTAATAAAAGGTGATACAAATGGAGTTTTAATCATTGTAACATCTGGCGTATTTATTACAGTTCTGTATGCAGTTATTTCAGGGAAAATGAATGGCGTTTGGAAAACTGTAATTTCTGGCGTATTTACTGCAGTTTCATGGGCTGTTGAATAAGGTGACATGAAAGGAGTTTCATTCATGGTAACTTCTGGTGTATTTACTACGGTATCAACAGGAGTGAAAGCATTCGTTTCTTTTTCTGTAATAAATGGCGTTTCAAAAGCCGTAATTATTGGAGTTTGGGCTTCTGTATTAGATGGAGTAAATGATGGTGTTTCCAATTCTGTATCAAATGGAGTTACATTTGGTGTCTTGATTGGGGTTTCTATTGCTGTTAGTTCAGGAGAAAGATAAGGCGTTGTGTAAGGCGTTTCAAATGCAGTATTTTTCTCTATGAAGAAAGGTGTTTGAATTGGAGTTATATCAGCTGTATTAAATGGTGTCATCATAACTGTTGAAACTGGAGTTACATGAGGTGTTTGCATTGCAGTTTCAATAAGAGTTGGTTCGAAAGTGCGTGTCATTTCAGGAAGTGGATTAATTGCATGACATTCATCACTTTGGAAATATTGGTAGTTAGGCAAATCAATCGATTCAACATAAATCATTCCTTTGGTTGTCACTGACCAAGATTTGGCTGTTGAGTCAACATAAACGCTTGAAGCCAAATTAATGATAGAATTATCACCTGCAAAATAGCCTTTTGAATTCAAATTATTGTTGATGAAATATGAGTTCATGATGGTCATTTCACCACTGCAATCTTCACAGTAAATCATGGAATAGTCATCTACTTTGTTCTTTCTGAAAGTACAGTACTGAACCAAAAAGTTTTTAGATGTTCGGTAGTTATAAACAATACCATCTGGACTGTAACAGCTTTCAAAATTTGAATATCTAAGGTTAACAATTGAGTCACACTGGACATACAAAACTCCATAACTCCAGTATGTTGTAGTCCTTGAATATGTCGCACTACATGCTGACACATTCATGTGCTCAATATTTGGACCTTCATTAAGGAATAATTCTGTTTGACATAAAGATGTTGAGTCGGAACATGATATGTAACTAAATTGAGGTTGATATTCCATTTGAACGTAAAATAGTCCAGCTTTATCATCAGTGCTTGCATTGTAAATGCAAACTGACCTCAAATAAAGCTGATATTTTCCAGTGAAGCTAAATGCACCACCCTGATTAGCCTGGCAGTTGGAAAATGTTGTGCGATACAAAGAAACTCTCTGGCTATTTGTGCCATCATGTATAAAAAGTGCTGAACTGGAATCATAGTTACCATGATATCTAAATATGCATTCTTCGAAGATATAATTATCTTCACACTTTATACTCATCATCTCCCCTTGAATGCCAGTGTAATCAATCGATTTGGTCAAGCTAATTAGACACAATAAAAACATAATGAATATTAAGGCAAATTATGCAAATTTGCGTCATAATTGTCTATATTGTATCAACTCAAATATCTGCTAAAGGCATTATTCTGCATAATTATTAGATTAAAAATTAATGAAAAACTCTTATTAAATTCTAAATCATAGTGAAACCATTATTTAAAATATGCATAAATAAGACAACAATATACAATTTATCAGTTTCCCACATGTTCGCGTATTTTAATAACCCCATTCAAAATTTAAGAAATTAAAACATGAAACTCTTATATATATGTATTACATGATAACTGTAAAGCAAAAAAAAAAAAAAAAAAAAAAAAAAAAAAAAAGACAGTGGGGCTTCCAGGGGCTGCGCCCCTTCTAGCCCTGAAGATGTTTAGTATAAATGAAGTTCTTATATACGGGTCTTCCAGGAGCTTTTCACAAATTATATATGTTTTCATGTTTTGTCAAGACTTCTTCGTAAAATCAGACAAAAATAATGTTTAGGGTAGAAGGTTAGATATAACCTCTTTTCTAACCTCTTTTCTACCCTCTTGAATTTTCAAGACTTCTTCGTACATGTTTTGTCACTTTTCTGTCACTTTTCAGGAAAAAACATTTTTATTATTATATATAAATGAATTTTACAAAACCTCCGTTACCGTTCTTTGGAAATAAGAGTAAATGTAAAGATATTATATTGAGAGAACTTAAGAAACTACCGAATGGTCTAACATTTGTAGATTTGTTCGGTGGAAGTTTCTATATATCCCATTTGTGCCATACTGTATTTCCTGACTCAAAGATTATATGCAATGACTTCGACAACTATATGAACCGTCTCAAACATATTCCAGACACTAACAAAATATTGAAAGAGTTAAAAGAAAAGATACCTATAGGTAAGATGGAACGTATACCATTAGATAAGAAAAATATTGTGAGAGAGGTTTTGAAAAAAGCAGAATATATAGACTGGGATAGTATATCTGCTAGACTATTATATAGTGGTGCTATAAGAGTTCATGACATTGAAACACTTATGTCAAAAGTTTTATATCTCAACTATACAAATGTTTTCAAAGAGGACATAGAAAAATATATTGAGGGTATAGAGTTTGTGAGATGTCATTGGACAGAGTTGTATGAAAAATATAAAGACAAGGAAAATGTTTTCTTTATAGTGGACCCGCCGTTCTATAACACATGGGATTTTCAATACCAAGTAGACTGGACTTTGAGAGACTCTTTAGAAACTTTAGACGTTTTACATAACCATCCATGCTTTTACTTTACATCCGATAAAAGTGGTTTGGAAAGTGTCATGAGATGGTTAGAGGACATACATGACTATGAGTTTAGATACGATAAGATAGAATATGAGAGAGGTCCTATAAACTGGAGAAAGTGTCACAATAAAGAAATTTTATTGGTAAGTAAATGTGGTTTGAAATAGGACTACTTGTTTTAGGTTTTTTCCATTGTGTCATTTACTTATTTGACGTGGCAGAAAGATATAGAGAATATGAAGATGAACCAATGCCTGCAAATGTTCAGCATATGTACTCGTAAGAGATATTTTTATCTAATATTAAATGGACGCACAGAACTTAGCGAATGCACAGCAACCTGGACAACCAAACCCAGAGAATATTCCAAATGAAGTTAGAATACAAACTGCAATGGCAAACTATGGTCAAGTGCCAACAGATGTACAAATGCAAACTGCCATGTCAAATGACGCTGCGTTAGGTTTGCCACCATGGTATGCAAATATGAGATGGAAAGAGTTTTATACAAACCCTGAAGTGGGATATAAACAACTCTATGCAGATGACGCGAACACAGGAGTTGACCCAGAGTATGTTTTCTACCAGAGGAGAAATAGAATGTATGAGCTCCAGTTAAAGAATGCTATGGAACTCAGAAGGAAACGTAAGAGACTAGGCGGACATTAGATTTTTACATATAGTAAAATGGGTTTCTTTGGAAGAATAGGAAACTTCTTTCGAAATGTTGGAAGAGGTATATGGAATGGAATAAAAACCGTCGGAAGAGGAATTTGGAACGGTGTCAAAAATATTGGTAAAAGAGTAGGTCAGTTCGTTGGTATTATACCTAAAGACCCTGAACCAGAAGAACAAGCTCCTGTTATACAACAGCCTGAACCTGCACCACAGTCTAGTTGGCAACCAAATCCAACACCTCAACCGTATTAAAAAATTATATTTTTACCGTTCGATAGTAGTTGTATATGAAACTAAGTTCTAAGTAAAACGCATGGTATAATGGAATTATTCTTTTTCTTCCATCTGTAGTAAACCATACTTGAAAGTCTGAAATACTTCCACTCGGTGGTTCATATAACTTTGTAGGTTTTTCGTAAAAGTCATTTGCCAAGCATAAGAAGAGTTTTGTGCGCCAGAAAATGAAGCATGAACTATAATAGCAGCTGGGTCGAAAACATCTTTAAATAAATATGGTTCATCTCTTGCATATCGACTGTAAATATTTGCTAAGGAAGTTCGACTTTCTGATTTAACATTCTTTGCAAATAATACCATGACATTGCAGTGAATTCTGTATATATTTGTTCGTCTTTCTTTGGATTGTCTTCGTAGATTTGAAATGACACTTGTGAATTTTGTTTGTCATATACAATTCTCACATAAAGTGTGCTCTCGGTATTTGCATATTCATCAGCATATTTTGCATAACATAATTTATTTTATCTTCTATATTTTTTAACGCAGTCTGTAGAGAAGATGAAAGGTCAACTTGTATTAGCTCAATTTCTTCCCACATTTTTCGTTTCCCTTCAGATATATAATCTATATGAAACCTTACAATAAATGGAAAACTTTTATCTTCTACAGACACAAACTTCATTCTACGAAAGCCAATAGCTTTTGTGACGGATGGGTCTCTTAGCCATCTCAATGGGTAGTCAAAACGATAGCCTTCATGCTTTACGGTCTCTGTCTCAAACTTTTGACCTACGTTAGTAAAAAGTTCATCTAATGGTTAGTTGTAGCAACTCTTGAATTTTTTTTTCTATTGAAAGCATATTTTATCTAGAATAAAAATGTCGAAAGAAACAGCGTCTAGAGAGAAATACAACACAACGACAACTCATTTTGCAAGCTCTAAATAAGAACACAACAAACTTTTCAAACTATTCTAAGATATCTGAGTCATTGAAAGAAGGAAACTTAAAAACTGACGATAAACCCAATGACAGATGAGTTTCTGTTTCAAGACAGTAAGAACCATACTTTTGTATAAATCCAACAAAAAGAACTTTAAACGAGAAACCTATAGATGAACTTCTTTTGAAGGCAGATATTGACAACAAAGCTGACAAAGAGTATGTCATTGAAAAAGTTCAAGAAGAACATGACAGAGCAGATGCAACATATGCAACGAAAGAACATACTCATCCTGAACTAGCAGACAAAACATATGTTGACAATAAAATGTCAAGTGAAGTGACAAGAGCTGACAAAGAATATTCTAAAAAGACTCATACACATACCATTGCAAATATTACAAACTTACAAGAAACCTTAAACAGGAAAAGTGACGTTGGACATACACATTCTATATCTGAAATAACAGACTTAAACGTTAGCCTTGAAAAGAAAGCTGACAAAACATATGTCAACAGTGAGTTAGAGGAGAAAGTAGATAAGGGACTTATGGCTAGTGTGTTAGTGAAGAAGGCAGATAAGGAATATGTGGATGAAAAAGATGAAGAAATTAAAAAAATGGTTGAATGGTACCATGAACGGACATCGAAGATTTTAGAAGGTAAAGCCAATACAGGGTGGGTTTCAGGATGTTTAGACCTTAAAGCCGACAAAGAAACTGTAGATATGTTGGCACAAACGGTTTCAAGTCATACCAGAGGTTTAATGGAAGATGGACAACAGTTGAAAGAGCTTGAGAAAGGTGTTACAGAGTTAAGGAATACAAAAGCAGACTCGACATGGATAAAAGGATATGTAGATGCAACAAAAGAACGTATTTTCGCATGGACAGAAGGAACATACCCACAAAAATATCATAGACATAGCATCTCTGACGTAAATGAACTTGAAGAAAAGTTATATAAAAAAGCAGACAAAACAGAGCTTCAAACATTAAAGACAGAAATACTTCAAACAGTATATCCTATAGGTTCTATTTATACGTCAATGAACTCTACCAGACCAGAAGTAGTACTTGGTTTTGGAACTTGGACTCAAATAGTCGACAGGTTTTTGTATTGTGCAAACTCTTCAAAGGAAACAGGTGGAAGTAAAACGATTTCAGGTGAAAACCTACCTGCACACAGTCACTACATAGATTTAAGTACATCTCAAGCAGGTTGGCATAAGCATAGATATTGGGATTGGTCAGGAATGACAAAAGGTAAAGGATATGATGTTAAAGACAACGTTAAGTTTGCTATAAATTGTTACTGGAGTGACACTCAGGGAGATGGAAACCATACACATCGCGTTTCAGGATATACGCAAACAACGGGACAAAGTAAAGACTACATGCCACCTTACATGACAGTTTACGCATGGTATAGAATTGCTTAGTCGTCATTTTCAACTTCTTTAGCATATTCGTCAGGAGTTGTCTTATATTTGTTAGGAACTGTCTTTGAAAGTATACCACCTTGAACTTTGACAAGTTTGAAACGAGGTCTGACAATAGTAGTTTTATCTTCTGCTTGCAGTCTGTACATTTTGCCATGTTTGCCTAAAACTTCATAATATTCTCTTGTATACTTTCTTCTATTTTTACGAACACGAACGTGAGTACCTGTCGAGTTCCCATTGTTGTCATAGTCAATAGTATTTTCATATGGGTCGCGTTTAGGTATTTCTATTTTTACTTTGTCACCTTTCTTAAGTTTGAAGCCTGGCATTCTTTCTTGTTTGTCTCTTTTGACTAAACTATTAAATATATAGTCTTTCTCTAAGTCAGGGTTGTTTTTCATTTCTTCGGGGAGTGGTTTCCCAAACCTTTTTGTTTACGGCTATTGTAAATATTTAAAACTTGTCTCATCTTTGCCATGGAGAAGTGTCTGTATTTGTCGTCATATGACATTTCATCTACCTCACCACCTTGTGGTTGATTTAAGTCTCTTAAGATTTTTATACAACTGTCAATGACACCAAGAGCAGAATGGTTTTGGTCGACAATGAAATATTGGTTTACATTTTTTGAACGCAGATAGTTTTTAATATCGTCTGATTTGAAAGAAACTTTCACAGTCAGATGTCAGTTTTGTTGGATGGTATTTGTCAACGAATATTGTCAAAGCAGTTTTCACATCTAAAATGTTTTTGGACCATAATGGTATGGCTTCACAGTATCTTGTGTTTTGACCAACAAATATTAGCCAGTATGGTGGTCCGTCTTCTCTATACCTCGGAATGTTTTCCAAGATATCCATAAACCAAGCATTTGGTGTTGAACTAAAGATTTTTATCATGAGTGCTTTCTTTGTCGCTTTAGAAACATAGGGGTCCTTGTTTGGATTCGTCATTTTTTACCCTATAAGAAATGGGTTTATTTGGCGCATTAGCAGGAGTTGCATCCAGATTTTTACCCGCAGTGGGAACAATAGCTAGAGGTGCATTTGGAATTGGAAGGAAGATTTTGAGTACATTAGGTATACTGAAAGAGAAAGCACAACCTATTATACAAACTGTACAGAAAGGTTGGGAGGTAGCACGAGATGCAGCAAATCTTATTCCAAATCCTGAAACAAGAGGAAAAGTTCAAGGATGGATGGACAATGTAGGAAGAGAAGCAGGAAACTACTATAACAAAGCAAATGACTACTATAACCAAGCAGGGCACTATATGGACCAAGGTGAAAGATTCTTTAACAGAGGATATAACCATGCACAACAATGGGTAAACAACAACCAACCTCAACCGCCTCAAACTTGGGGAATGTAAAATTTTTTACTGAGATGAAATGAACAATACAGCATTGAGACAAATGGGCTCAAGATGGATTTGTCGGCTTCCAGCAGTTACACAACCACGTGTTTGTCAAGTCCTCCCTATACCTCAGGAAGTTTTAGACCGACTTAAAAACCTAAACAACCAGTTGAAAACAAACCAAACTAAAATTTTTTACTGAGATGAAATGACGGAAGAAGTTGAAACGGTAGATTTGACACCACAAACAAAAAGTTCAGAACCATTGTCAAAACCTGTCAAAGAACTTACAGATGAAGAGAAAAATTCAATAATAGAAAGTGCCAGGTCTGGAAATACAAACCCTAACTATAAAGTCACTTTTCATAGAAATGGAACGGCTAGTATCTCAAAAAAGAAACAGACTCTCACAAATAAAATATTGAAGTCTGAAGGAGCTTTCGAGACAACAGATGGAAAAGTTTACTTCACTGACCAACAGTTCATTATAGAACATCTCATTGACTTAGAGTCGAAATATTCTAAACTTTACAACAAACACAAAAAGTTGAAAGGAAAACAAAAACAAATGGCATATGATATTTATGAAGATGTTGACGACACAACTACCTGCAAGTGAGGTAAAGTCAGAGGAACCGAAAAGTGACGAAAAACCGATAGAAGAAGAACCAAAAACTGAAGATAAACCAAAACCAAAGTTAGTTTCCAAACTAAACCAAGTCAACCTTCATTAGCTGGTATGGGTTGGCGTCAAAGACTTATGGCAGCAGGCGGTTATGTAAAGTAAAGAAAAAAATATTTTTTTATTTTTATAAAAATGCCCCCATATAGAATGGATAGAAAATCTGCTAGAATAAAAGCAGAGTTAGAAAGATATGGTTGGAAAGTTTCAAAGAAGTTTAAATATAGGAAGGGAAGACCCATAAAAGTCTATGACAAATTGTCTGGTCTTCGCTATGAAATGGACTTGGAAACAGCACGCGCAAATTATCCAAACAGACTAGAGAGGTTAGAAGAAGAACGTCTTATGGACATGCCTTTCGATGTTAGTGAGCCTCAAGTTGAAGGACACGACGGCTTTGCCAGATTCTACTGGAAACATGACGAACAATTGCATCCTTTGAGAAGGAAAAAAGGAAAAGGTGAAGACAAACATGCTCCCATGGAAAGAACAAGATATGCATATGAAAAGTATCGTGAAGTTAGAAGTCAAATTACATCTGGTCGAACCTTTACAGTAAACTTTGACGAAGGAAAGAACAAAGAAGGCTTCATGGGTACTTGCTGCATACAAGACGGAAATAAGAAAGGATACAATCTCAGATACCATAACAGATTTGGACGGTCACATTTACTATGCACATGGCAATGTCACAACAGCCGCACAACTTCTTGACGCTTTCAAGACTACAAAGAGAGAACAAATGGTTGACTCCGACTCAGACATTTTGAATGCAATTGAAGGAATTGCAAGTGTAAGTTTGAATGGTACCAACCTAACCCTCAAGCAGTCAGACAACATGCTGGATACTTCCCGTTCATAAATAAGTCTGACATTGACTTGACAAGGTATGGAATTTACAATTCAATTGAAACAATTGTCAATGAACCTTGTATTCTTACATGTCTCAGGAACTCTGGTCTTGTTACAGATGAGAAGATGAAGTATCTTGAGTCATGTGTGAAGACAAGGTACATTCTCAGAGGTCAATTGGCAAAAATTGCACCGTTGGCAAATGTCAATATCCGAGTCAACATACCTACAGCTAAAGGTTCTTCACATGACGACTATGTTGTTGACAAAGACTTACCATGGTTGAAGATTGTAATTGTCCACAACCACTTCATGTTGAACGAAAGTCTTACAAACCCATTGTTCGGAAAAGGCAAGTGCAACATTGTCAGAGCTGTAAACATTCTTTTCGAGAAAGGTTTGTTGGAACCAATTCCAGATGACAAGCTGACAGAAACTTTTGTACCAAAAGACGAAACAAACTTTTCATTGTTAGCAAGACCAAAAGTTGTTCCAGACAAAGTTCTAGCACAAAAGAAGTACACTTCCAAAAGGAGTTGGATTGTTCGGATACCAACCTGAACCAGAAGAACTTCCAATGAGGTTGCAAGAACTTCAAGATGCTATAAACAAACTTCCATTGAGACATCCAATTGACGTCAAATTGTATTGGAGAGCATCTGAGTTAGGTCAGAAGGTTTTATATGAAACAGGTTGCTTCGACGATGTTTATGAGATAACAGGAGAAGTTTCTCAGAAGATAAGAGACTCACTTGAATTTCCACGAACTGGACCCATTGGTTGCGACAAGTTCGACTCAGATGAAAAGATATACTATGTCGACCTTAACGCTGCGTACATGAGGTTCGTCCAATATATCCCGACTGGAATTCCAAACGAAGATGGTGAGTTCCCAGGAAGGAACTATACAGTTGGAAAAGTCATACAACAACTGTATGATATTAGGAAAGCTTCAAACCCCAAACTTGCAATGACACTCAAATTGCTTATGAATTCGACATGGGGATATTCCATTAAGAAACCTCAAGAGATGAAGAGTAAACATTATGAGAAGGTCGACAACTTTGTTGAAAGGTTTTCTCCTTTTGTTTTGAAGTACGAATTCACTCAAGGTCAAAGTGGCTTAGTAACCACATTAAAACCTATTGTCGAACATTGGTCTTACCCTCAGTTCGCAAAGGCAGTCCTTGACAACTACAACAAATTCTTCTCCGAAGTCAAATCCAAAGTGAAGGTTTACTATGAGAACATTGACGCACTCATGACGAACGAAGAAGGCTATAACAAACTCATTGAAATGGGAATGGTCGGTGAAAAGATGGGTCAATTCAAATTGGACAAAATTTTCACCGAAGTTCATGTCCTCTCCAAGCGTAAGTACTGGGGCATTAAAGAAGAAAATAAAACATTGCATGAAATAAAAAATTTTTATTCGAATTTGAATCGGACAGGTCGAGTTACACCATTCTTGGTCTCAAACTCATATATAACCTGTTTGTTTGTATTTTCGTCGACTATGGCACGAGACACGAACATTGACCAAACGGACAAAAAGTGTCATTTCAGATGGTCCGCAGCCAATCGCATTCGAGCACTTCGAAGAAGCCTTACGTTCCAAGGGAGAGGGTGTCTGGTGCAAGGCAGAGGTCATGAGACTCTACGAGCAGTACATCCTCAATGCCTGGGAGGACAAATCGTCCTTGGATTGGCAATTCTACCAACTCCTCTGGGACGACCTCCTACGCAACTGGGATGACGAAAGAGTCCAATTCAGAGGTCAGGAACTACTTGTCCAAATTACCTTAATTTAAGCTTACGCAACTAAACACCTAAATTTACTCGGGGTTTCCCCCTAAAATAAAATTTTTTTACTCTTAGAACCACTCGAGGTTCTCCTTACGGTTGTTGAGCTTGTCACCGTCAATGTGTCTGACCTCGTCTTCTTGTTGGATTTGGAACCCATTGAATTGCGACAAGCTTGCCCATGGAAATTGAACCGTAATTCCGAAGGGTAAGGTTCAAGTGTCCCAAGTTGTTGAGGACTGGGGTAAGAACCTTGCCGTCTCCTTGTTGCGGATTTGGTATGGGTAGGGTTGGGAAATTTCGTAAGTGTCATCGGCAACAAGGGTTGCCCAAACTTCCTCTTCTTCGTGTTTCTCTTCTTCCTCTTCTTCCTCTTCCTCTTCTTCGTGTTTCTCTTCTTCCTCGACAATTCCTTCTTCAATTCTGTGTTCACGAAGTACGGTGTTGGAGTTCTGTCCTTTCCGAGTACCTTCCAGATGGCGTCTATCTCTTCGAAGAAACGGTAGATGAGTCTGGCAAGGTCTCGGTTCTCTCTCGCGTAAATGCGCAAGGTTTCCGTCAAATCATTCAGGATTTCTCATTGGAAGCTTGGTTCATGAGGAATCGGCTTTAGCTTCATCTCTTCCATAAGACTACTTTGGAGAGTCTTAACGGTGTTTGTCAGATGAGCTTTCAAATTCAAAATTTGAATTTGAACTGGGCGCTTGTCTGGCAACATTGAAAGGACATCTGCCATTGTGTTCGGCTTCGGTGCTTGTTCGGACATCGAAAAAATGAAGTGGTTTGAGAATGACGGTTTTACTTCAAAAAGCTTGTTATGACGGTTAAGTCATACAACAAGTTTAAAATAATATCTTGTTCTTCTTCTGAACGTTTGTTGTCTCTTCCGATAAAAGTTTCGAACATGAGAACCAAAAAACGTTTTTTGAGATTGCGGAAGAGTTCAGGCAAACGTTCATATTCTGGATATGTTGGGAGCAGTTCAAAACATCTGAGCTGACTTTCGGACAAAATTGGGACAATGTCAGAAAATTCATCTTTGGTCGGACTGCTTGAAGGTAAGTCCCTTACATGTAAGTAGCTCTGGTAAAGTCTTCTCATTTCTGCTAACTTTTGGAGTATAGCTTCGTAGTTTAGAAGTTTTAATTTTAATTGTCTTATTCCACTCTTTACTTCTAAACGGTAACTATCCATGAGGTCAAGAGTAGCTTTGGTAGCTTTAAGTGGAGCTATCTGTTCCTTGACTTGTGCAATTTTGGTTGCAATTGTGGTTTGAGCTCCTTCAAGTTCGCCGTCTATGTCGTTCTCAACACCTTCAACCATGCTTGAAACTCTTCATCGGTCCATTGAGATTGGTGTGGGACGAATTTAACTTGCTTCATTCAAAAAATGAAAAAAATGTTTTTACTCAAAGCGTGCCATGTATATGGCTATAAGAAACTTACCAGAAGGCTTCTTCTTCACATGAGTCTTTGGCAACTTGAGTGTTGGTGTTGGAGTTGGGTCTGGAATTTCAATTCTCTCTCGAGCGCAACAACAGATGTCAGAATAACATTCCCCACTGTCTTTCTTGCCACCATAAATTGTGTATTGACCGAACTTGCATTTGCAGGAAGACCGGTCAATACAAGGTTCACAGTTGAAATAGTTGTACACAAACCTGTTGAGTACGAGTGTGAGTAAAAACATAAAAAAAAGTGAAGTTAAAATGAGATGTTTACTGAACTGGCTGAAGAATTGGTTGGATGTCGCCTTCTGAGGTTATGAAGAACGGCTGTCCAGAGTAGTGAAGTAGTGCTCTGAGAATTTGTGTAATTCGTGGAATTGGGCTCTCACGATATGGAAGTAGTATCCAAGGACGTTTCATGAAGAACTTCAAGAGGGCTTCTTTCTTCACATCCTTAATATCATCGAATGCAGTGCCTTCTGGAACTTGAATTGCAACACCTGTTTCAATTTCCAACTTTAAGACACTATTCTTGGACAACCAGAAGCCAATGGACTTGCTTGGTTTGCACTTGCTGAGATATTCCTTCACGGTTTCATTTACCTCAATTAGATAAATTGCTTCGTCTAAGGGGTCAAGCTCCATACTGAGTCAGTACAATATTGTACTTTTTCAAGACAATGTTGTACTTTTTCAAGACAATGTTGTACTTTTTCAAGACAATATTGTACTTTTTCAGAACAATGTTGTACTTTTTCAGAACAATGTTGTATAAATTCAGTACAATGTCTCTCAAATTTGAGTACAGCTGTACTTTTTCAGAACAAGTCTTGAACTTTTTCAGAACAATGTTGTACTTTTTCAAGACAATGTTGTACTTTTTCAAGACAATGTTGTACTTTTTCAAGACAATGTTGTACTTTTTCAAGACAATGTTGTACTTTTTCAAGACAATATTATATTGTTTCAGAACAAAGACGGTTAAGACACAAACGAATGTCCGACGTCCCACCTACTGAACCCGTTCCACAGCCAGAGGAACAGCATGCTCCAGCACCACAACAGTCTCCTCAGCAACCTCAGTTCCAACAAGGACCTCCGAATTACTACCAATTTCCACCTCAAGGTTACTACCCACCACAAGGCTTTCCAAACTACCCACCACAAGGCTTTCCAAACTACCCTCCTCAACCCATGCCTTACTTCCCTAACCCTTGGATGTTCATGTCAAACCCTCCACCCCAATTCCAATCTCAATCCCAATCGAAGAGAGACCAAGAGTTCGAAGAAGGTCTGAACCGTTTACGCAAAGAGTATGCCACAGCCCCTATGGAAGATGACAGGCTTTCAGTCTCTTCCCTAAGGTCGACCAATTCGACTCGTACCACAGATTCGGTTCGTGACCGTGAAGACTACCTCAAGCAGTCTGAGAGACTCTTCATCTTACAGCCATTTACAGTTGGAGCTCTCAAGAACATGCGCAATTACGAAGGTCAGACACCAGCTGGAGACCGCAAAACAGACGTACTCGCAAGAGCAGTCCAACTGGTCAAGACAAAGACTGAGATAGTCGACTTCATTCTTGCAGCTTGCCCATACAAGTAAAAAAATAAACAATTACGAGTTAAACTTTTTACTCTTTCTTTTCTGAGTTGTTTAGAGCTGGTTTCTCTTGTAGAAACCTTTCGTACTCTTCCATGGTCATGTAATTGCGAATTTGGTACGCAATTCCAGGTTCGTTGTTTTTGAACCTTACGTATGTAACGCTTCCATCCTCCTCAGGGAAGTAAGCTGCTAACATCTGACCAAGTTTTCTCGGTGACTCGGAGCTCATAAAAATGTCACTTTTTAAACGTTAAGTTTTTAGTCTTATTTTACCCTTTGTTTACCCTTTGTTTGTCAAGGTAGTATTGGAGTGCAATTTCTCCAAATTCTCTGTGTCGGAGTTCTTCAGCATTTTCCAAGGTGTACCTGGAGAACTCAAAGAAGTTGTCAAGAAATACTGCCATGCTG
The DNA here is from genome assembly GCF_026262505.1 of Trichomonas vaginalis G3. Taxonomy (NCBI): domain Eukaryota; phylum Parabasalia; order Trichomonadida; family Trichomonadidae; genus Trichomonas; species Trichomonas vaginalis. The sequence continues at coordinate 12,212,509 of NC_067207.1, forward strand.
CTCTTCTGAGTTCGTCGGTATTTTGGAAGTGTTGCACCTTCGAGTCTTCGGACATGAAAAAATGACACTTTTTCTATTAAACCGTTTTGGCATTTCTCATGAGTGAGTATAGTTCTGCCGAACCATTGGAAGAGAAGAAGTACCTTGCTGGCAAAAGACAAAAATAGTTGCCTTAGTTGTCATTGCAATTGTACTCGTAATTGAATTCATTGTACTTCTCTTCACGTACATAAAACTCAAGGACGGCATATGCTTTAAGAAGCTACCATCTTACTAAGACTAAACACTTAGATTTTTCAAGCTTGACTTTTTACAATTTGAATTTTACACAAAAATATATTTTAGGGTAGATGGGTATATCTAACCTGTTTTCTAACCTCTTTTCTACCCTCATGAATTTTCATGATTCTTCGTAAATGTTTTGTCATGACTTCTTCGTAATGAGTGTAAAGGACCAAAAATATATTTTAGGGTAGATGGGTATATCTAACCTGTTTTTCTAACCTCTTTTCTACCTCTTGAATTTGTCATGAGTTTTCCCGAAATAAAAAATAAAGTTGGTTTTTTTAAAAAAATATTTTTTATTTTTATTGTAAGAACATGTTAGCAACAACAGCACCAAACTCGTTAGTCATGAACCCAACTTCAATGTTAGTAGAGATGAAAAGCTTCATTCCTTCTTCATATACTTTCGAAGAAATCCAGAAGATAAAGCAAGAACTTTTAACAAGTAATTTAGACTGTAGTGCGAAAGATGAAACAAATGAACAGTATCTTTATGAAATGCAGGATATTATTGACCATTTACCAAATTCCTGAAATCCAACAACAAAAACTCACTATTCCAGAATTCGATGAAATAGAAGTCAAAGCAACTGACTCAGTAGAAATAAAGAAGTTCATACGAAAGGTTAACTATGAGTTTCTTGGATTTCATTGCAACCACAAAGTCATGGACAAAGATTGCGATATGGTATATAAGAACATCTCTGACATATACAAATCTGGGGAGTTTAAGACCTACGACAACTTTGTTTCGTTAGTTGCAAAATGTGTATGGCAGATAAGAGATAAAGATAGAAGAGGTAAAGTATGGAATGAACAGATAAAACCCGCAACTTTTGAGTTAAAGAAAACCATTGACGCCTTAGTCATACTAGCAGGTAAGATTTCAATGTACAATGCTAAAATGAACCCACAATGTTCAAAATGTAAAGCAGCAATGAGGAAATATAACTACTCCGTCAAAGAGATAGAAAGAATGAGAAACGACTATGCTGACTTAAAGAAAGAAGCAGAAAAGCCAGCAGAAAATAAAATGGACATGTTAGAATTTCTGAACAAAAACTATCCAACTGCTGACGATTTCCTTCTATCTGACGTCAAGAAGAAATATAAAGAGACTTTCGGTATCGTTAAAACTTTTGACATACTGACAGAAGAAATAGAAGCTACGAAATTGTTTAGAATTTCACGAATTCACAATGTTTACCATGTGAAACGTTTATAAAATAACTGGGGTAGAAAACGGGGTAGAAAAGAGGTATATCTAACCTTCTACCTAAAATATATTTTATTGAATTCTGAGTAAAATTCTGAGTAAAATGACATATGGAACACGTACTTTTTCAGTAAGACATATGGGGTAGAAATGAGGTTAGAAATCGGGTTAGATATACCCATCTACCCTAAAAATATATTTTTATTGAATTCAGCACAAAACTCTTTATTTTTCAAGCTTGACTT
>NC_067207.1:12214354-12287567 GCF_026262505.1 Trichomonas vaginalis G3
CCCAACTATTCTATATTTTTACCATATGAAATGTACGCCGCTCAGAATATAACGCCAACAGTTTTGGATGCCATGAATGGAAATGTTTCCGAATGGTATAACGAATGCGACAATGCCATTAGAAGGTCAGAAATAGTTCCTGGAACTTACGAATATACAACTGCTGTTTCTTATGGAAACGTAGGTGATTTTGGAGAAGGTTCTTCAACAACAGTAGATATTGCTTGCGACAGGTTTCATATAATTTCTATTGACAACTCTTTCTTATACGTGGAACAAGACATTGAAATAAAACCTTCTGCCAAGTTGTCTGACAAGAAAGGTTGCAATGGAATTTTCTATGTCGGATACCAATATGCTCCAGAAGTTTTCATGGGATATAAGATATATTCTAACTCTGACTTAGTTCAAACAGTAACATGGGCAAACTATGAATGGTTCGCTTTGAGAAACTCAGTACAACCACAAGCTAGAGAACAAACAGACCAGTATGCACTATTGAGAAAATAAGAAGACTTGACCCTAACGTTCCAGGAGTTTATGTTAACCTTTCTGGACAAACTGCAGCAGCAGTAACCAAAGTAAAACTGAAACTTAGAGTTCCTTTGTCATCTTTCCTCATCTTCAGGTTTTTAAGATACTTGCCAAACTGGGCAGGAAAAATTTCTATCGAACTTACTCCAAGCAAAAATAACTTAGTCATTGCACCAACACAAGACCATTCACTCTTACAGAAGTAAAGGGAACAAATAAATGTCATTCGCCGACTTTTGCAAAACAAAGTTGACTTAGACTTTGGTTTCTCAAACCTCAACACTGAAGTAAACTATTATTTCAATGCTGCTGGAATGCTTGGGACCCAGTTAAGTTCACATGCGAAAAGTTTGAATGCAAGAGAATAGAAAGCAGACTTGCAGTCTATATGTTGGACCCAGATATTTCAAATGCTTTAGCTGCCAAATATATTGCAGTTCCACTTATGTTCCCTATACACCAAATATCTGTCAAAGACTTTGCAGGTGAAGTTGGAAACCAAAGTGCTGACCCAGGTGCAAGAACAGATATTGCTTTAACAACTGCAATGAAACATGCAGATACTATGTTTGTACTGTTCAGACGAACTATAAATGACTATTCTTGTTTCTACAACCCTGGTATTAAATATCATATAAACATAGATGGCAAATACTATCCAAGAGAAGAATATTCTACAGTTGAGGATATGAGGTCATACAACTTGACATTAGATGCTATGAACTTTAACAACAACTTCACAACAACCATTAACCCTGAAATGCAAAGTTCTATTATGCCATATGTGAAAGTATGGACTCATACAGGAGGTCAAAAAACTCAATATACAAATGGAGACCGTTCAAACTTTTGGCTTGGCATTCCATTTGCTGACTCAGAAGACTTTATGGTGGTATTTCAACTGTTGGTACAGTTCAAATACAATATACTGGTGACAGAGACGGTCCAGATGAATTGAAGAGCAAAGAAGTTTACAAAACCAATAGCACTTTTCACGGAAGATGCTCTTTTGAAGATTCGTTCGATGAAACCTGCTGGGGCTCCTCAGATTGGCATAACGACAGCTTCCATCGAGCAGATTTTGGCAGCAGGTCAGTAAGTTGTTCTTGAACTGACTTCTCTCCGTCAAATATTGACAGTACGCCAGTTTTGACATAAAATTGTATTATAAACTTACCTTTAGAAATATCGTCAGTTTTGTTGTTATATTTTTGTCTGCTTCAAGAACTTTCACCATTTCAGTTATACCAACTTTCTTTGCTTTATGAAAATATTTTGGTTCAGCAAAGACTGCTATTCTATAACATTTTCCATTGTTTGTATAAAGAACTATTCTGTCAATGAACTTGTATTGTTTGTGTGTGTAAACTTTGTTTTGCTTCAATTCGAAGAGATACTCAATACGTCCATCTTTTTATTCTAAGTAAAATGTCATTTCCGAAAAATAGAAGCGTAAGTGTTTCAAAAGGTTTAATGGCGGTGGCAGATGTGAAGTTAAATTCACCAACTCAAACAAACAGTCAAAGTGTTGTTGTCAATGTCAAAGAAAGAGATGTTGAAGTGGGGGAAACCATACGAAGACGAAGATGGTATAACAATTGTTCCTGTAAAAGAACAACCAACATACCCTGAAGTTAGCAGAGACTTAAGTTCTGTTGCAGATATTCGAAACGACTACCAACAACTTAAAGACAAACTTAAAACTCAGGAGAAGATTTGTCAGCTTTAGGTATAATGTTAAACTTGGTCGAACACAACCCTGTAAAAGTGAACTCATATGTCATCGCACCTCATGAAATTTTGAAAGAACTATTGAAACTTTTGACAGAGGCAGACGATATAAACATCAAAGAAATAGAACCCGACATTGCTTGCTGTGGTGTTTCATACAATGTCATTGACAAGATATACGTTATGAAAGGAGGTGAAACGTTGAACTTAAAATATAGTTTCCCAGACGTCATAAAAATATTTGACGACCACAACATTTCATTAAAATTTATTTGCTAAGTAAATGGCAGAAGACATAGTGGTTTATACTATTACGACTAAAAACCCTGAGTCATATAATTCTATAACAACAAACTTACAAAGTCCTCAAGGACGATATTGTAAACTAACCTTAAACACAATGACGACTAAAGCCTGTTTTGCTCTTTTGACACCAGAAGACTTTTTGTTGTGAATGGTAAAAAATACTCCTTTGAAGATACTTACTCAGATATACCACCAACAGGTTTTGTTGACTTATTTAATACTTTAGGACGGATGTAACATGTGCTGCAACTAGAGCAGGTTTCATTATGTTTGGATGTCCGACTGAGTTTACTATAAACGATATGAGCTATAATACAAAACTTATATCTGGTTTTTACTACCAACAGTTTCCTATAACAGGAAAAGGTGTCATACAAGGAATGTCTATTCCATTGACATTAAGCACACCAATCTTATATATTGTTTCAAACTTAGGTTCAAAGTGTTATTCGAATGTCGACAGAAACTATTATGACCAAAAGATACTTATGCGTATAAACAACACTTTCTCTGCTGGTTTGCCTATTGTTCATTCGAATGCAGAATTTTCAACCTTAGTGAACTCAAACACTTTGGCAAGTATAACGTTGACATTAGTTGACGCAAACTTTGTTCCTGTAAAACTTTTATGTCCTATGTATTTGTCAATGACGGCAGAAAGTTTCGAATTGGAAGATGCAACTGGTGAAAGTATTGTATTACAAGAACAACTTCAACAACAAATAGCTCAAGAACAACAAATGCAACAAATGCAACAAATGCAACAAAGTCAAGAATAAAAAAAATATTTTTTTTATTTTTATAAAAATGTACAGAATAGATGTTTCAGATTTTTATGACTTCCAAGCATTCAGAAATATGTGTCCATTTCGAGACTATAACAAAGCAGTCGAGAATTTGAAACGTTTAGTCATTTATGTTGACTCTGCCCCAGAATGTTATGTCATGAAAGAATGGGATGTTGTCTTTAACAAACCAAGAGCAACAATAGTTTCAGAACAAGAATGTAGACAGAAACTTAAGAAAATAAAAGTTGTACAAGTTGGCATGAAGATGTTAGATGCTTGGGATATCTTATTGTCAAAGTTAGAAGATTTTTCAGTTCGTGGTATAAAGTTTATACACCTTCTCCAAACTTCTATTCTATCTTCACTGGATATAAATACGAACAAGTAGAATGGAAAGAAAATATTATAGAAGCTTGGTTAGACCATGTCAAAGAAATTATATGCAATGGAAACGAAAGAGTCTATGAGTATATCTTATGTTGGTTTGCAAACATCTTACAACATCCAAGTGCTAAAAATGAAACTGCTCTCATTATAATTGGAAAACAAGGAACAGGTAAGAACACTTTCTTTACAGATATCTTGTGCAAACTGTTAGAGGGCTATTCGAATCCGAATATGACAAACTTAGAAAACATCTGTGCAATTTAACTCTCAATAGAGAATATGAAACTTATAGTATGTAACGAACTTCAAAGTATAGATACAACAAAGTTTTGAACTCAGATGCTTTGAAGAGTCTTATAACAGACAAAGTTGGAGTTGTTGAAAGAAAATATAAAGACCAAAGAGTTTGTGAAAATGTTGCAAACTTCATTATGGTTTCAAACAATGCTGTTCCGATGAAGTTAGAAAGTTCTGACAGAAGATATGTAGTTGTCAGAACGTCAGATTCTCATATGCAAGATACAGAATATTTTGACGACTTAGCAGAAACTTTGACATCTGACTTTTACAACCACTTGTTCTCATATTTCATGACATTAGATATTTCAAAGTTCAATCCAAGACAAATTCCACATACCGAAGAGAGACAAACATTGTTAGAAGCAAACAAGAGTGTATATGAACTGTTCATAGATGAGACTAACTTTGAGTGTTTAGATGAAAGGTCATTGTACGATTCGTATAAACAATATTGTCAAGAATATGGTTATATGACAGCGTCTAAACGTACATTCTTGGCAAATGTCAAAAGTCTTTTAGATGTTCAGAATGGTGTATATACAAAGAAAAATTTTTATGAGTAAATTTTAAAAAAATATTTTTTTATCCGATAGAAAAGATGACGAAATTCATCTCAGTAAATAAGTACATGACAGAAGTCAAAGAAGAACTAGACCCATTCGCTTATTTGAATGTTTACTTCTACCATTTTGAAAAGTCTACATTTGCAAAGTTTGGAACATCGAACCAGTTAAGTTTGCTATTGTGACTAAAAATGGTGCGAAATTTGAAGACTTAGACATAGAAGGTTTGTTAGCAGTCAAAGAAAATTTTGACAGAAGGTTTTCAAACCTTAAAGAAGGCAAGCATACAAACTTGTATACCTTTATGAACCAAAGAAAGCAGACGACTATGAATATTATGAGTCTAAGATAGTTGAAGTTCAAGGTAAATTGGGTAAAAAGATTTTAGAGTCTAAACCAGTGTTTGCTCCTAAAGAGGAAGAGAACATTGACATTGACCCAGAAATGTTCTAAAAATAAAATTTTATTTTTACATGTCAAATTTCTTTTTCTCTGGCTCTGGCTCTGGCTCTTTCTTCTCTTTTCTACTTTCTTTCTTTCTTCTCTCTCTTCTTCTTCTCTTCTTGGTGGAGTTATGTCAAACTTCTCAGAACCATATTTTTGTAAAAGGTCTTTGTCCTTTAATAGCTCTTCTATTCTGTTTTCTATTTCATCTTCAAGAACAGCGCATGTGTCTTCTTTGCATTCTAAGAACTTTTGTTGGACTTCATCTTTCCAATCGGCGTCATCTCTGTCAACAAGTCTTGTCATTGACAAACTTAAAGACTTCTCTGCTTAATGTTTTATGGTTCTTGTCATATTCCCAGAAAACAGAACTTTAGAACAAATTCACCTTTCTTGTTTACACTATGTAAGATTTTATGGTCTACAGATGTTTTGCTTGTCGAAAGCTTGTCTCGAATATAGATAGCGAAATCGCTAGACATTTCCTAAAAGATAAAAATTTTTAATTTTTCTAAAAATATGTTAGAAAAAAAGTTTGCTGACATTGACAAGAAATTTGAGAATGTTTTAAATAAGAACAAGAGGAAGTTGGAAAATGCTCAGATAAAACCCATACATGACAAGTTCCTATTTGCTCAGAATGGTATAACAGGTCTAATCGCACCACCTGGGTCGGGTAAGACTTTCACTTATCTTAAAATGGCTGCACAACAACAAGAACTAGATGAGAAGAACCCATTCTATGAGTTAGTAGTCATTTGTAGTACTTCTGGTCAATTTGACCAAACCGTCAATTCGTTCAAAGATATTATAAAGAAGTCTAAGTTAGTATGTATAAAAGACTCTGAGTTGTTAGATTGGATAAAGAAGTACCAAAGAAGAGTTTTGAAGTACAATGCTATAAATGAGTATGTCAATTCTAAGTTTAAAGACCCAAATGAGGAAATGCAGAGAATATTAGAGAAGAAACACTTCAGAAACAAACAGAAAGAGATAGAATACATTTCGAAGAAATTGCAATCTTACGATTGGAAGACTTACCCTCATAGATGTCTTCTTATCTTAGATGACTTTGCTTCTCATCCTTTGTTAAAGAATAGAGAACAAGACATGTGTCGAATTCTTAAGAAGCTCAGACACTTTAACATCTCAGTTGTCATTTGTGTACAGACAGCAAAGAGTTTAAGTAAGGATGTTAAAAGAATACTTACTGACATTGTACTTTTCCCCGGATTGTCCGAAGACGATTTCATGGAACTTATGAAAGAGTCCATGGCAGGTAAGTTTGACAGACATGAACTTTGGGAGAAGTACAAAGTCATACAAGACCCTCATACTTCTTTCAGAATTCATATCTACGCGAACAAAGTTCAAATTGTAAAAAGTCAATAAAAATAAATGGTTCATTTACTCTGCTTGTTTGAAGTTGTCAAAATACTCTGTTATTTTTCACGATTTTCATGAGTTTTAGGCTAGACCGGTAAAAGTCGGTCTAGAGAAATTTCACGATTTTCATACGGAATCTCTTCTCTCGGTTTTCCGAGGGAAGCATCTTATGCCATTTTACTCAGAATTTTGGTCATTTTTTTCAGCAAAAATATATTTTAGGGTAGAAGGTTAGATCTAACCTGTTTTCTAACCTCATTTCTACCCATATGTCCTTACTGAAAAAAGTATGTGTTCCCTATGTCATTTTACTCAGAATTTTGTTGCTGAATTCAATAAAAATATATTTTAGGGTAGAAGGTTAGATCTAACCTGTTTTTCTAACCTCATTTCTACCCCAGTTATTTTATAAGCGTTTTACATGGTAAACATTGTGAATTCGTGAAATTCTAAACAATTTCGTAGCTTCTATTTCTTCTGTCAGTACATCGAATGTTTTAACAATGCCGAAGGTTTCTTTATATTTCTTCTTGACATCTGAAAGAAGGAAATCGTCAGCTGTTGGATAGTTTTTGTTTAGAAATGTCAACATGTCCATTTTATCTTCTGCTGGTTTCTCTGCCTCCCTCTTTAAGTCAGCATAGTCGTTTCGCATACGTTCTATCTCTTTGACGGAGTAGTTATATTTCCTCATTGCTGCTTTACATTTAGAACATTGTGGGTTCATTTTTGCGTTATATTCTGAAACCTTACCTGCTAGTATGACTAAGGCGTCAATTGCTCTCTTTAACTCAAAAGTTGCGGGTTTTATCTGTTCATTCCATATCTTACCTCTTCTATCTTTATCTCTTATCTGCCATACACATTCAGCAACTAACGAAACAAAGTTGTCGTAGGTCTTAAACTCCCCAGATTTGTATATGTCAGAGATGTTCTTATATACCATATCGCAATCTTTGTCCATGACTTTGTGGTTGCAATGAAATCCAAGAAACTCATAGTTAACCTTTCGTATGAACTTCTTTATTTCTACTGAGTCAGTTGCTTTGACTTCTATTTCATCGAATTCTGGAATAGTAAGCTTTTGTTGTTGGATTTCAGGAAGTTTAGGTAGATGGTCAATAATATCCTGCATTTCATAAAGATATTCTTCATCTGTTTCATCTTTTGCAGTGCAATCTAAATCTCCTTGGAGAAGTTCTTGCTTTATCTTCTGGATTTCTGTTTCGAAAGTATATGAAGAAGGAATGAAGCTTTTCATCTCTACTAACATTGAAGTTGGGTTCATGACTAACGAGTTTGGTGCTGTTGTTGCTAACATGTTCTTACAATAAAAATAAAAAATATTTTTTTAAAAAAACTAACTTTATTTTTTATTTCGGGAAAACTCATGAAAATTCAAGAGTTTTGTGTGTTTTCTACGAGGGTAGAAAAGAGGGTAGAAAAGAGGTTAGATATACCCATCTACCCTAAACATTATTTTTGCTGAATTCATGAGTTTTGGTTGAAAGAATACGGTGGAGCCAAAAGTGGCTCGACCTCAAAACAAGCATTTTCTGTATAAAATTCATGAAAATTCAAGAGGGTAGAAAAGAGGTTAGAAAAGAGGTTAGATATACCCATCTACCCTAAACATTATTTTTGCTGAATTCAGCAACAAAATTCAAATTGTAAAAAGTCAACCTTGAAAAATGTAAGTGTTTAGTCTTAGTAAGATGGTAGCTTCTTAAAGCAAATACCATTGCTGAGTTTTATGTACGTGAAGAGAAGTACAATGAATTCAATTACGAGTACAATTGCAATGACAACTAAGGCAACTATTTTTGTCTTTTGCCAGCAAGGGTACTTCTTCTCTTCCAATGGTTCGGCAGAACTATACTCACTCATGAGAAATGCCAAAACGGTTTAATAGAAAAAGTGTCATTTTTTCATGTCCGAAGACTCGAAGGTGCAACACTTCCAAAATACCGACGAACTCAGAAGAGCAGCATGGCAGTATCTTCTTGACAACTTTTTTGAGTTCTCCAGGTACACCTTGGAAAATGCTGAAGAACTCCGACACAGAGAATTTGGAGAAATTGCACTCCAATACTACCTTGACAAACAAAGGGTAAACAAAGGGTAAAATAAGACTAAAAACTTAACGTTTAAAAAGTGACATTTTTATGAGCTCCGAGTCACCGAGAAAACTTGGTCAGATGTTAGCAGCTTACTTCCCCGAGGAGGATGGAAGCGTTACATACATCAGGTTCAAAAACAACGAACCTGGAATTGCGTACAAATTCGCAATTACATGACCATGGAAGAGTACGAAAGGTTCCTACAAGAGAAACCAGCTCTAAACAACTCAGAAAAGAAAGAATAAAAAGTTTAACTCGTAATTGTTTATTTTTTTACTTGTATGGGCAAGCTGCAAGAATGAAGTCGACTATCTCAGTCTTTGTCTTGACCAGTTGGACTGCTCTTGCGAGTACGTCTGTTTTGCGGTCTCCAGCTGGTGTCTGACCTTCGTAATTGCGCATGTTCTTGAGAGCTCCAACTGTAAATGATTGTAGGATGAAGAGTCTCTCAGACTGCTTGAGGTAGTCTTCACGGTCACGAACCGAATCTGTGGTACGAGTCGAATCGGTCGATTTGAGGGAAGAGACTGAAAGCCTGTCGTCTTCCATAGGGGCTGTGGCATAATCTTTGCGTAAGCGGTTCAGACCTTCTTCGAACTCTTGGTCTCTCTTCGATTTGGATTGAGATTGGAATTGCTGGGGTGGAGCTTGTTGGAACATCCAAGGGTTGGGGAAGTAAGGCATAGGCTGAGGAGGAGGGTAGTTCGGGAAGCCTTGTGGTAGGTAGTAACCTTGAGGTGGAAATTGGTAGTAATTTGGTGGAGGGACTTGCTGGAACTGAGGTTGCTGAGGTGCAGGGGCTGGTGCTTTAGGTTCCTCTGGTTTGGGAATGGGCTCGGTTGGTGGTACGTCGGACATCTGTTTGTGGCTTAACCGTCGGAAGGAAAAACCTTTCCTGTCGGAAGGAAAAACCTTTCCTGTCGGAAGGAAAAACCTTTCCTGTCGGAAGGAAGAACTTTTTCTGTTGGAAGGAAAAACTTTTTCTGAAGTTCGACCAAAAAGTTCTCAATTTTCGAAAATTTGAATGGTTTACGGACGGACAACTGGAAGAACTTTTTCTGTCGGAAGGAAAAATTTTTCCCTTTGTCCGGAAAATTTTTTCCAGTTGTCGGGAAAATATTTTCCTGTCGGATGGAAGGACTCGGAATGCAAGAAGGACTTGACGAGGCAATTTACCTAATTGAAATTAACGACTGCGTAAAAGACTACTTGCGCAAGGTCATGAAGCCCAAGGTCAAGTTCATCTCTATTACTGGAAGGTCTACACTTCAGCTCGAGACTTCGACTGGAATTCCAATTCAAATACCAGACGGGACAGCCTACGATGGCATAAAGGACGCCAAAAGAGAAGCTCTTGTTAAGTTCCTAAACAAACGTCCTTGGATAAAAATACCAAACAAGGAGAACCCCCTACCCCATATGAAATTGGCAATTCAGTCTCTCCTTCACTTCTCGGGTCAGCCGTTCTACATAACCTGTGAAGGCGACATTCAGCCAGTTCTTCAGCCAGTTCAGTAAACATCTCATTTTAACTTCACTTTTTTTTATGTTTTTACTCACACTCGTACTCAACAGGTTTGTGTACAACTATTTCAACTGTGAACCTTGTATTGACCGGTCTTCCTGCAAATGCAAGTTCGGTCAATACACAATTTATGGTGGCAAGAAGGACAGTGGGGAATGTTATTCTGACATCTGTTGTTGCGCTCGAGAGAGATTTGAAATTTCAGAGCCACCTCCCCCAAGAACTCCAACACCAACACTCAAGTTGCCAAAGACTCATGTGAAGAAGAAGCCTTCTGGTAAGTTTCTTATAGCCATATACATGGCACGCTTTGAGTAAAAACATTTTTTTCATTTTTTGAATGAAGCAAGTTAAATTCGTCCCACACCAATCTCAATGGACCGATGAAGAGTTTCAAGCCATGGTTGAAGGCGTTGAGAACGACATAGACGGCGAACTTGAAGGAGCTCAAACCACAATTGCAACCAAAATTGCAGAAGTCAAGGAACAAATAGCTCCACTTAAAGCTACCAAAGCTACTCTTGACCTCATGGATAGTTACCGTTTAGATGTCAAGAGTGGAATAAGACAATTAAAATTAAAACTTCTAAACTACGAAGCTATACTCCAAAAGTTAGCAGAAATGAGAAGACTTTACCAGAGCTACTTACATGTAAGGGACTTACCTTCAAGCAGTCCGACCAAAGATGAATTTTCTGACATTGTCCCAATTTTGTCCGAAAGTCAGCTCAGATGTTTCGAACTGCTCCCAACATATCCAGAATATGAACGTTTGCCTGAACTCTTCCGCAATCTCAAAAAACGTTTTTTGGTTCTCATGTTCGAAACTTTTATCGGAAGAGACAACAAACGTTCAGAAGAAGAACAAGATATTATTTTAAACTTGTTGTATGACTTAACCGTCATAACAAGCTTTTTGAAGTAAAACCGTCATTCTCAAACCACTTCATTTTTTCGATGTCCGAACAAGCACCGAAGCCGAACACAATAGCAGATGTCCTTTCAAGGTTGCCAGACAAGCGCCCAGTTCAAATTCAAATTATGCATTTGAAAGCTCATCTGACAAACACCGTTAAGACTCTCCAAAGTAGTCTTATGGAAGAGATGAAGGGACTTAAAGTCGAAGTCCTCACGAACCAAGCTTCCAATGAGAAACGCCTGAACGATTTCACGGAAACCTTGCACATTTACGCGAGAGAGAACCGAGACCTTGCCAGACTCATCTACCGTTTCTTCGAAGAGATAGATGCCATCTGGAAGGTACTCGGAAAGGACAGAACCTCCAACACCGTAATTCGTGAGTACCAAATTGAAGAAGGTATTATCAAAGAAGAGGAAGAAGAGGAAGAAGAGGAAGAAGAGGAAGAAGAGAAACACGAAGAAGAGGAAGTTTGGGCAACCCTTGTTGCCGATGACACTTACGAAATTTCCCAACCCTACCCATACAAAATCCGCAACAGGGAGACCGGCAAGGTTCTAACCCCAGTCCTCAACAACTTGGGACACTTGAACCTTAACCTTCGGAATCGCGGTTCAATCTCCATGGGCAAGCTTGTCGCAATTCAATGGGTTCCAAATCCAGGCAAGAAGACGAAGGTCAGACACATTGACGGTGACAAGCTCAACAACCGTAAGGAGAACCTCGAGTGGTTCTAAGAGTAAAAAAATTTTATTTTAGGGGGAAACCCCAAGTAAATTTAGGTGTTTATTTGGATAAGTATGTTAAATTAAGGGCAATTTGGATAAGTAGTTCCTGACCCCTGAATTGGACTCTTTCGTCATCCCAGTTGCGTAGGAGGTCGTCCCAGAGGAGTTGGTAGAATTGCCAATCCAAGGACGATTTGTCCTCCCAGGCATTGAGGATGTACTGCTCGTAGAGTCTCATGACCTCTGCCTTGCACCAGACACCCTCTCCCTTGGAACGTAAGGCTTCTTCGAAGTGCTCGAATGCGATTGGCTGCATGACCATCCGAAATGACACTTTTTGTCCGTTTGGTCAATGTTCGTGTCTCGTGCCATAGTCGATGAAAATACAGACAAACAGGTTATATATGAGTTTGAGACCAAGAATGGTGTAACTCGACCTGTCCGATTCAAAGACTCCGAGGGCGACCATGAAATTAAACGGAAATTAGCTAGGAAGGAATATAAAATGGACTGGTTGCCACCACCTCCACCTCCACCACCTTTACCTGTTCCTCAAGTAAATAAGCCTTTCCCGTTCCCAAGAATTCCCACATTTTAATTCAAATTCGAATAAAAATTTTTTATTTCATGCAATGTTTTATTTCTGTGCCGTCTTCAAGTATGCCCCAGTACTTACGCTTGGAGAGGACATGAACTTCGGTGAAAATTTTGTCCAATTTGAATTGACCCATCTTTTCACCGACCATTCCCATTTCAATGAGTTTGTTATAGCCTTCTTCGTTCGTCATGAGTGCGTCAATGTTCTCATAGTAAACCTTCACTTTGGATTTGACTTCGGAGAAGAATTTGTTGTAGTTGTCAAGGACTGCCTTTGCGAACTGAGGGTAAGACCAATGTTCGACAATAGGTTTTAATGTGGTTACTAAGCCACTTTGACCTTGAGTGAATTCGTACTTCAAAACAAAAGGAGAAAACCTTTCAACAAAGTTGTCGACCTTCTCATAATGTTTACTCTTCATCTCTTGAGGTTTCTTAATGGAATATCCCCATGTCGAATTCATAAGCAATTTGAGTGTCATTGCAAGTTTGGGGTTTGAAGCTTTCCTAATATCATAGAGTTGTTGTATGACTTTTCCAACTGTATAGTTCCTTCCCGGGAACTCACCGTCTTCGTTTGGAATTCCAGTCGGGATATATTGGACGAACCTCATGTACGCAGCGTTAAGGTCGACATAGTATATCTTTTCATCTGAGTCGAACTTATCGCATCCAATTGGTCCAGTTTGTGGAAATTCAAGTGAGTCTCTTATCTTTTGAGAAACTTCTCCTGTTATCTCATAAACATCGTCAAAGCAACCTGTTTCATATAAAATTTTCTGACCTAACTCAGATGCTCTCCAATACAATTTGACGTCAATTGGATGTCTCAATGGAAGTTTGTTTATAGCATCTTGAAGTTCTTGCAACCTCATTGGAAGTTCTTCTGGTTCAGGTTGGTATCCGAACAATCCAACCCCTTGTGGAATTGTGTACTTCTTTTGTACTAGAACTTTGTCTGGAACAACTTTTGGTCTTGCTAACAATGAAAAGTTTGTTTCGTCTTTTGGTACAAAAGTTTCTGTCAGCTTGTCATCTGGAATTGGTTCCAACAAACCTTTCTCGAAAAGAATGTTAACAGCTCTGACAATGTTACACTTACCTTTTCCGAACATAAGACTTTCGTTCAACATGAAGTGGTTGTGGACAATTGCAATCTTCAACCATGGTAAGTCTTTGTCAACAACATAGTCGTCATGTGAAGAACCTTTAGCTGTAGGTATGCTGACTCGGATATTGACATTTGCCAACGGTGCAATTTTTGCCAATTGACCTCTGAGAATGTACCTTGTCTTCACACATGACTCAAGATACTTCATCTTCTCTTCTGTAACAAGACCAGAGTTCCTGAGACATGTAAGAATGCAAGGTTCATTGACAATTGTTTCAATTGAATTGTAAATTCCATACCTTGTCAAGTCAATGTCAGACTTATTTATGAACGGGAAGTATCCAGCATGTTGTCTGACTGCTTGAGGGTTAGGTTGGTACCATTCGAACTTGACACTTGCAATTCCTTCAATTGCATTCAAAATGTCTGAGTCGGAGTCAACCATTTGTTCTCTCTTTGTAGTCTTGAAAGCGTCAAGAAGTTTTGCAGCTGTTTGTTCATTGCCATTTGCATAGTAAATGTGACCATCCAAATCTGTTATGGTCAATCTGAGATTGTATCCTTTCTTATTTCCATCTTGAATTGCAGCAAGTACTCCCATGAAGCCTTCTTTGTTCTTTCCTTCGTCAAAGTTTACTGTAAAGGTTCGACCAGATGTAATTTGACTTCTAACTTCACGATACTTTTCATATGCATATCTTGTTCTTTCCATGGGAGCATGACCATCCTCTGCACTACCTTTTTTCCTTCTCAAAGGATGCAATTGTTCGTCATGTTTCCAGTAGAATCTGGCAAAGCCGTCGTGTCCTTCAACTTGAGGTTCACTAACATCGAAAGGCATGTCCATAAGACGTTCTTCTTCTAACCTCTCTAGTCTGTTTGGATAATTTGCACGTGCTGTTTCCAAATCCATTTCGTAGGTCAGACCAGCCAGTTTGTCATAGACTTTTATGGGTCTTCCCTTCCTATATTTAAAATTCTTCGAAACTCTCCAACCATATCTTTGCAACTCTGCTTTTATTCTAGCAGACTTTCTATCCATTCTATATGGGGGCATTTTTATAAAAATAAAAAAATGTTTTTTTCTTTACTTAACATAACCGCCTGCTGCCATAAGTCTTTGACGCCAACCCATACCAGCTAATGAAGGTTGACTTGGTTTAGTTTGGAAACTAAACTTTGGTTTTGGTTTATCTTCCGTTTTTGGTTTCTCTTCTTCTATCGGTTTTTCGTCACTTTTCGGTTCCTCTGACTTTACTTCACTTGCAGGAACAGTTGTGTTGTCAACATCTTCATAAATATCATATGCCATTTGTTTTTGTTTTCCTTTCAACTTTTTGTGTTTGTTGTAAAGTTTAGAATATTTCGACTCTAAGTCAATGAGATGTTCTATAATGAACTGTTGGTCAGTGAAGTAAACTTTTCCATCTGTTGTCTCGAAAGCTCCTTCAGACTTCAATATTTTATTTGTGAGAGTCTGTTTCTTTTTTGAGATACTAGCCGTTCCATTTCTATGAAAAGTGACTTTATAGTTAGGGTTTGTATTTCCAGACCTGGCACTTTCTATTATTGAATTTTTCTCTTCATCTGTAAGTTCTTTGACAGGTTTTGACAATGGTTCTGAACTTTTTGTTTGTGGTGTCAAATCTACGGTTTCAACTTCTTCGGTCATTTCATCTCAGTAAAAAATTTTAGTTTGGTTTGTTTTCAACTGGTTGTTGTTGTTTTTTAAGTCGGTCTAAAACTTCCTGAGGTATAGGAAGAACTTGACAAACACGTGGTGGTGTAACTGCTGGAAGCCGACAAATCCATCTTGAACCCATTTGTCTCAATGCTGTATTGTTCATTTCATCTCAGTAAAAAACTTTACATTCCCCACGTTTGAGGCGGTTGAGGTTGGTTATTGTTTACCCATTGTTGTGCATGGTTATATCCTCTGTTAAAGAATCTTTCACCTTGGTCCATATAGTGTCCTGCTTGGTTATAGTAGTCATTTGCTTTGTTATAATAGTTTCCTGCTTGTCTTCCTACATTGTCCATCCATCCTTGAACTTTTCCTCTTGTTTCAGGATTTGGAATAAGATTTGTTGCATCTCGTGCTACATCCCAACCTTTCTGTACAGTTTGTATAATAGGTTGTGCTTTCTCTTTAAGTATACCTAATGTACTCAAAATCTTCCTTCCAACTCCAAATACACCTCTGGCTATTGTTCCCACTGCGGGCAAAAATCTGGATGCAACTCCTGCTAATGCGCCAAATAAACCCATTTCTTATGGGTTAAAAAATGACGAATCCAAACAAGGACCCCTATGTTTCTAAAGCGACAAAGAAAGCACTCATGATAAAAATCTTTAGTTCAACACCAAATGCTTGGTTTATGGATATCTTGGAAAACATTCCGAGGTATAGAGAAGATGGACCTCCATACTGGCTAATATTTGTCGGTCAAAACACAAGATACTGTGAAGCCATACCATTATGGTCCAAAAATATTTTAGATGTGAAAACTGCTTTGACAATATTCGTTGACAAATACCATCCAACAAAACTGACATCTGACTGTGAAAGTTCTTTCAAATCAGACGATGTAAAAAACTATCTGCGTTCAAAAAATGTAAACCAATATTTCATTGTCGACCAAAACCATTCTGCTCTTGGTGTCATTGACGGTTGTATAAAAATGTTAAGAGACTTAAACCAACCACAAGGTGGTGAAGCAAATGAAATGTCATATGACGACAAATATAGACACTTCTCCATGGCAAAGATGAGACAAGTTTTAAATATTTACAATAGCCGTAAACAAAAAGGTTTGGGAAACCACTCCCCCGAAGAAATGAAAAACAACCCTGACTTAGAGAAAGACTATATATTTAATAATTTAGTCAAAAGAGACAAACAAGAAAGAATGCCGGGCTTCAAACTTAAGAAAGGTGACAAAGTAAAAATAGAAATACCTAAACGCGACCCATATGAAAATACTATTGACTATGACAACAATGGGAACTCGACAGGTACTCACATTCGTGTTCGTAAAAATAGAAGAAAGTATACAAGAGAATATTATGAAGTTTTAGGCAAACATGGCAAAATGTACACACTGCAAGCAGAAGATAAAACTACTATTGTCAGACCTCGTTTCAAACTTGTCAAAGTTCAAGGTGGTATACTTTCAAAGACAGTTCCTAACAAATATAAGACAACTCCTGACGAATATGCTAAAGAAGTTGAAAATGACGACTAAGCATTTCTATACCATGCGTAAACTGTCATGTAAGGTGGCATGTAGTCTTTACTTTGTCCCGTTGTTTGCGTATATCCTGAAACGCGATGTGTATGGTTTCCATCTCCCTGAGTGTTACCCCAGAAACAATTTATAGCAAACTGAACGTTGTCTTTAACATCATATCCTTTACCTTTTTTCATTGCTGACCAATCCCAAAATCTATGCTTATGCCAACCTGCTTGAGATGTACTTAAATCTATGTAGTGACTGTGCGCAGGTAAGTTTTCACCTGAAATCGTTTTACTTCCACCTGTTTCCTTTGAAGAGTTTGCACAATACAAAAACCTGTCGACTATTTGAGTCCAAGTTCCAAAACCCAGAACTGTTTCTGGTCTGGTAGAGTTCATTGACGTATAAATAGAGCCTATAGGATATAATGTTTGAAGCATTTCTGTCTTTAATGTTTGAAGCTCTGTTTTGTCTGCTTTCTTGTCATATAAATCTTGAGCAGTGAATTTAATATTATGTTCATCCTTCATGACATAAACATCTTTACATCTAATGTTTCTCATCGTCGTTATGTTGTCATCCGATGTTAAACCTTGTGGAAAGTTAGGAGGTTTACAATATAATGCATCCCCACCAGTTTCTTCAACCGTTCCTTCAATACTTTCTATAGCAACAGTTGTAAAACTTGTATGTGTATGAGTCTTATTTGCTTTCTTCTCTAACTCATCGTTAACATAAGTTTTATCTGCTTTAAGGTCTAAACATCCTGAAACCCATCCTGTATCGGCTTTAACTTTAAAAGTCTTCGATGTCCATTCATGGTACCAGTCAACCCTTTCTTTCATTTCGTTATCTTTTTCATCCACATATTCCTTATCCGCTTTCTTCTCTAACTTACTAGCCACATATTCCTTATCTGCTTTCTTTTCAAGGCTAACGTTTAAGTCTGTTATTTCAGATATAGAATGTGTATGAGTCTTTTTAGAATATTCGTTTTCAGCTCTTGTCACTTCACTTGACATTTTATTGTCAACATATGTTTTGTCTGCTAGTTCAGGATGAGTATGTTCTTTTGTTGCATAAGCATTGTTAGCTCTTTCTTCTTCTTTTGCTATTGCATCGTCTACATATTCTTTGTCAGCTTTGTTGTCAACATCTGCTTTCAAAAGAAGTTCTTTTATAGGTTTCTCGTTTAAAGTTCCTTTTGTTGGATTTATACAGACAGTATGGTTCTTATTGTCTTGAAACAGAAACTCATCTGTCATTGGGTTTAATGTCAGTTTTAAGTTTCCTTCTTTCAATGACTCAGATATCTTAGAATAGTTTGAAAAGTTTGTTGTGTTCTTATTTAGAGCTTGCACAATGAGTTGTCGGTTGTGTTGTAT
Source organism: Trichomonas vaginalis G3 (assembly GCF_026262505.1). Taxonomy (NCBI): domain Eukaryota; phylum Parabasalia; order Trichomonadida; family Trichomonadidae; genus Trichomonas; species Trichomonas vaginalis. The sequence continues at coordinate 12,232,415 of NC_067207.1, forward strand.
TTCTCTCATAGACGCTGTTTCTTTCGACATTTTTATTCTAGATAAAATATGCTTTCAATAGAAAAAGAAAATTCAAGAGTTGCTACAACTAAACCATTAGATGAACTTTTTACTAATGTCGGTCAAAAGTTTGAGACAGAGACCGTAAAGCATGAAGGCTATCGTTTTGACTACCCATTAAGATGGTTAAGAGACCCATCTGTCACAAAAGCTATTGGCTTTCGTAGAATGAAGTTTGTGTCTGTAGAAGATAAAAGTTTTCCATTTATTGTAAGGTTTCATATAGATTATATATCTGAAGGGAAACGAAAAATGTGGGAAGAAATTGAGCTAATACAAGTTGACCTTTCATCTTCTCTCCAGACTGCGTTAAAAAATATAGAAGATAAAATAAATTCATGTTATGCAAAATATGCTGATGAATATGCAAATACCGAGAGCACACTTTATGTGAGAATTGTATATGACAAACAAAATTCACAAGTGTCATTTCAAATCTACGAAGACAATCCAAAGAAAGAGAACAACAAATATATACAGAATTCACTGCAATGTCATGGTATTATTTGCAAAGAATGTTAAATCAGAAAGTCGAACTTCCTTTAGCAAATATTTACAGTCGATATGCAAGAGATGAACCATATTTATTTAAAGATGTTTTCGACCCAGCTGCTATTATTGTTCATGCTTCATTTTCTGGCGCCCAAAACTCTTTCTTATGCTTGGCAAATGACTTTTACGAAAAACCTACAAAGTTATACGAACCACCAAGTGGAAGTATTTCAGACTTTCAAGTATGGTTTACTACAGATGGAAGAAAAAGAATAATTCCATTATACCATGCGTTTTACTTAGAACTTAGTTTCATATACAACTACTATCGAACGGTAAAAATATAATTTTTTAATACGGTTGAGGTGTTGGATTTGGTTGCCAACTTGACTGTGGTGCAGGTTCAGGCTGTTGTATAACAGGAGCTTGTTCTTCTGGTTCAGGGTCTTTAGGTATAATACCAACGAACTGACCTACCCTTTTACCAATATTTTTGACACCGTTCCAAATTCCTCTTCCTACGGTTTTTATTCCATTCCATATACCTCTTCAACATTTCGAAAGAAGTTTCCAATACTACTGAAGAAACCCATTTACTATATGTAAAAATCTAATGTCCGCCTAGTCTCTTACGTTTCCTGTTGAGTTCCATAGCATTCTTTAACTGGAGCTCATACATTCTGTTTCTCCTCTGGTAGAAAACATATTCTGGGTCAACTCCTGTGTTTGCGTCATCTGCATAAAGTTGTTTATATCCCACTTCAGGGTTTGTATAAAACTCTTTCCATCTCATATTTGCATACCATGGTGGCAAACCTAACGCAGCGTCATTTGACATGGCAGTTTGCATTTGTACATCTGTTGGCACTTGACCATAGTTTGCCATTGCAGTTTGTATTCTAACTTCATTTGGAATATTCTCTGGGTTTGGTTGTCCAGGTTGCTGTGCATTCGCTAAGTTCTGTGCGTCCATTTAATATTAGATAAAAATATCTCTTACGAGTACATATGCTGAACATTTGCAGGCATTGGTTCATCTTCATATTCTCTATATCTTTCTGCCACGTCAAATAAATAAATGACACAATGGAAAAAACCTAAAACAAGTAGTCCTATTTCAAACCACATTTACTTACTAATAAAATTTCTTTATTGTGACACTTTCTCCAGTTTATAGGACCTCTCTCATATTCTATCTTGTCATATATAAACTCATAGTCATGTATGTCCTCTAACCATCTCATAACGGTTTCCAAACCACTTTTATCGGATGTAAAGTAAAAGCATGGACAGTTATGTAAAACGTCTAAAGTTTCTAAAGAGTCTCTCAAAGTCCAGTCTACTTGGTATTGAAAATCCCATTTGTTATAGAACGGCGGGTCCACTATAAAGAAAACATTTTCCTTGTCTTTATATTTTTCATACAAATCTGTCCAATGACATCTCACAAACTCTATACCCTCAATATATTTATCTATGTCCTCTTTGAAAACATTTGTATAGTTAAGATATAAAACTTTTGACATAAGTGTTTCAATGTCATGAACTCTTATAGCACCACTATATAATAGTCTAGCAGATATACTATCCCAGTCTATATATTCTGCTTTTTTCAAAACCTCTCTCACAATATTTTTGTTATCTAATGGTATACGTTCCATCTTACCTATAGGTATCTTTTCTTTTAACTCTTTCAATATTTTGTTTGTGTCTGGTATATGTTTGAGACGGTCCATATAGTTGTCGAAGTCATTGCATATAATCTTTGAGTCTGGGAATATTGTATGGCACAAATGGGATATATAGAAACTTCCACCGAACAAATCTACAAATGTTAGACCATTCGGTAGTTTCTTAAGTTCTCTCAATAGAATATCTTTACATTTACTCTTATTTCCAAAGAACGGTAACGGTGGTTTTGTAAAATTCATTTTATATACAATAAAAATGTTTTTTCCTGAAAAGTGACAGAAAAGTGACAAAACATGTACGAAGAAGTCTTGAAAATTCAAGAGGGTAGAAAAGAGGTTAGAAAAGAGGTTATATCTAACCTTCTACCCTAAACATTATTTTTGTCTGATTTTACGAAGAAGTCTTGACAAAACATGAAAACATATATAATTTGTGAAAAGCTCCTGGAAGACCCGTATATAAGAACTTCATTTATACTAAACATCTTCAGGGCTAGAAGGCACGAAGTGCCTGGAAGCCCCACTCCCTTTTTTTTTTTTTTTTTATTCATATGCATCGTATAAGACAATTCTATGATCCAGCCTATTATCCTCACTAAACTTTCTTAAATATAATATTTGAATTTTGTCTTAAATTCTTTAACAAAAATATATCTTTTTACCTAAAACATCCACAAAATGTTATCCATCATAAACAATTCGACGATCGAAATACGTCCTAAGTAATTTTAAGAAAATTTAATTTCAAATTTCGGATTTCTGTAGAAAATAACGTCAGATTCAGTTCTACATCGATTGTATCAGCGATTCATTACATTCAGTTTCAAAATGCATATATTTATTTAATCATCTTCGTGATAATGAGAAAATCAGTACACTTGTGCACATTAAAAATATCTAGTCAGAAAGTCTATTTGCTGTCTCAATACCATCAAATAGAATATATCGTTCATATTAAACGATTTTATTATGTTTTTATGACTGTGAGAATAATACAGATGTTGGAAAAATCGTTCATATTCAACGATTTTATTATGTTTTTACTCTCGGTACAAATTTTTTCCAAAACCCAAAAAAATTCGGCAAACCCAAATTTTAGCTAAAAGTGACAGGGGAAAAAACGTTTAGTATTAAAAAAAAAGACCGATGAGAGCTTCGTTCGAAATATAGAGGGAACTGAGAATGCGCAACCATTCTCAGGGAATATTGGATGCTATTCCCGTTCCCTCTGTATGGAAAATTGAGGTTTTCAAAGGGAGTTAAAATAATATCAAATTTATACTAATTTACTTCAAAATACAAAAGTATTTGACAGCTAAAATTAGTTACTTTAGCAAGCCTATCAATACCCTTTTACGATTATTGTTACTTTTTCGAAATAAAAGTAAAAACAAATTTATACTAATTTACTTCAAAATACAAAAGTATTTGACAGCTAAAATTAGTTACTTTAGCAAGCCTATCAATACCCTTTTACGATTATTGTTACTTTTTCGAAATAAAAGTAAAAACAAATTTATACTAATTTACTTCAAAATACAAAAGTATTTGACAGCTAAAATTAGTTACTTTAGCAAGCCTATCAATACCCTTTTACGATTATTGTTACTTTTTCGAAATAAAATAAATTTATTATCAAAAACCTTTTTTTTCTTAGTAAAAATAAACAAAATTTTTTACCTTATGAACTTTTGATGGAAATATGCAAATTTAAAATAATAAAGAAAGCCGCGAGCGAAGCGATCGGCTTAGTTCGAAGATTTTGATTCAAATCTTTGCTGATCTGTAATTCGCGGAAGCCGCGAGCGAATCGAGCGGCTTAGGTCTAAGATTTTGATTCAAATCTTTGCTTATATTCCTTAAATTCAATTGATTATGGTTATATCTTCCATCTCAGATTTCTTGTTCATCATCCTAAATTTGATTACCCTCATATTGATAAAAACATCATATCTAGAATCAAAGATTATTACAAAGACATTTATAATGAAATTCAAAACATGATTAACACGGTTAACTCTCCAGAGAAAGCTTATCATAATTTCATTAACGGACTCCCAGTAAATGATGAAATTATCTTTGATGTCATGAAGTACTGCATTAAGGTTAATGATTTAACAACTTTTATGGATTTTTCTGCCAAATACGGATATGTAGACTTGCAGATCGATCAACTAATTGAGTTACTTCAGCTGTCATCATTAACATGGCCATTTGCTGCAGCAAAAATTGTTGAGAAAGAGCCAGATGGATCTGTTTGTATTCCATTAACAAGATATTTTTCTATTTCTCAATATAATGGATCAATTCCGGCACAAGTTGCAGATATTATTATGAAAGATCCTGATTTACAATCAAAACTCAATGCTTTTGACTGTATCAACTTGCTGTCAATGGTTAAACCAATGATCACAGATATTTCTCCATTAAAATCTCTTCTCGCAAAATTTGGATTGATTGATGAAGATAAAATCACTCGAAACCTTTTTGATATCAAAAAATTGGTTTTCAACTCTCCTAAAATCAATCAACTTGCGAAAGAGGATATCAACGGATTCGTAAATATCATTCCTCCATATTTTGATTTCATCAAATATGCCATTGGAGTTGAAGTTTCAAAAGAATTCTTTGATAAAATTGTTAATTTTGTCATCTCATTAATTCCTCAGAAAGAACAAAAAAACATTTTAAGAGCACCACAAGAAGACTTACCGACTGATTTTGTTAAATTTGTCACACATCCTATAAACAGGAAGTATGTTGATATCAAAGAACTCTGCAAATCAAGTAAGAATATGCCTCTTATCAAAGAATTCGAATTTACAAATGAAGAATTTGAACTTCTCAAAAATGTTAATTTCATGAAAGATTATTTCTTATTCAATAAATACAATGAAAAATTCTTCACTCTTGATGAAGTTCTCCAATGTGTGTATCCAGAGACAATTGTCCATTCAATATTGACAAAACCTTTGATTGATGGAGATATCGCAAAAATACAAAAATTCATCTATAATGAGAATGCGCGCTCAATATTCGGATTACCTCGTCGTAGGATTGAATACAGGCCTATTTTCGAGCGAGATGAGATTTGTAACGGTGTTAACACCAACACATTGTTAAAATTCCTTTCGCCGCAACAAGAATTTGATAAAATTTTCATTAAGATTTTTGATCTCTTGCTTTCAAAGAAATTGGATGATGAACAAAAAGCAGAAATGTTCCTAAAAATCCCAACTAATGATGAAGCACTTGAATTCATTCTTTCTAGAAGAGAAAAAATCAATGATTCATGTTTGATACTTTATTCATCTAGAGTTCGAGCAAACAAAATTTTGCTCGATGATCCTGGTTTATACATTGTCGAAAAAGGAACTCCAATAGGCGATGTTTACGTGGAAAAGTTATTCCGATTAAAGAAAGATGTTAATTATAAGTTTTTGTTCAAGTACAATGTTTCCAAGCAAGCAATGGCCAGAGCACTTATTTCTTCAGCTGAAGCTTCTAATATTGGAGGCTTGAGTTTCTTGATTTCTAAAGGAGTACCTGTCAATATAATTCTTAATTCAAAAACACCACTCCAAGCTGCAATTAGCTCAAGATTTGTTGAAGGTGTACAAATATTACTTAACCAAGGAGCATCACTCGGATTCAAGGGAATACAAACAGCTGCAATTTGTGCTGAAAATTCTGATGATATGACATATATGCGACAATATCAACATTGAATATGAAGCTCGTTTAGATGACATCAGAAGGATTCATATCAAAACATATCAAAAATCATTTTGTCCACATATAAATGATGATCTCATACAAAGCATCAATAAATTTGCTAAAGATGCTCCTAGGATTGGTACCATCGCTGATCTTGAATATAAAGGGGAAAGGTATCCTGATCAAACTATTGCTGAATATATCGGAATTGTATTTCAAGACAAATCTAAAATCATCCAAATTGTAAGGGCTGAAATGGTAACTTTTAAGTCATTCAGTAACCCATTAAGGATAATTCTTTTGTTCACTCCTGTTGATTTAACAGGATTAAGTCCTCTCATTCCATTGCAAATGGAAAGAAGAAATGCTATTCCAGACGAAACAAAAGAAGAAATTTGGAAATTCATTGAAAAGAACATTTATGAAAGTTCGGAATGGTTCAAAGCTGTCTACTCCGTCATAATGAACATTAAACCAATTAATAAGATGGAAAATTTATCAGATTTATTGTTCATTGCAGTAAGACTTGGTAATTTTGATATTATCCAAGAACTAATCATTAAAGGTGCGAAAATTAATTCAGTCGAAGGTATTTACAATCGTCTGTCACCATCATTGGAAGCAATTAGCAAGGATAGATCAGATATTTTGCAGCTCTTCATTAATAATGGATTAGATGTTAATAGCATTTACTCAAGAGATAACTTCACATTAATCAATGCTTCTATTGAGTATAATTCAATGAAATGTTTCGATATTTTAATTGAAAAGGCATCACTTAATCATATTGTTGTTCAAACACCAATGATGGTTGCCCTTCAAACATTCGAGCGAACAGGTAATGACTATTTCATCAATAAACTTCTTGATAAGATCGACATCGAATATGAAACCATTGTTGATAGTTCGTTTGTCAATTACACTTTATTCAAAGAAGGAAAAATCCCAGAATTCCATTATACTTCAGACCACAGATTTATCTCACCGGTTGTTGGACTGAATTACCAACCTATTAGACATAATTTGGATAACACAGATGTTGTTCAGAAATCATTGGCAACTGGATTCATCAATAGACTAGAAAGAGCCGACATCAAACAGAACTTTTTTGAAAATCTCAAAGATCGTAATGCTCATTTCCCGTGATTTATGATTTTTTTTTAATAAAAATAGTATTCACTAATCAATGCAAATCTTTTATAAAATTAATTAAACTTTGCTTAATATATATAATGCTTTTTTATTAAATAATTCATAGATGCATTCCAAATACCATATAAAAGCAATATGGACATGTTTTAAAACGAATTATCTGCAAATTTGATTCACAAAAGAAAATGCGAAGCACATTAATTTCATTTTCATAATTCTACTTGAGTTGAATAAACAAAACTGGATAATCTGTAAACAGTGCATGAATTAGATGTTAATTACATCTAATCAAATAAATGATAATATTCAAGAAATAACATTACATTAATCAATGGATCCATTAGACATTATTAATGAAATGTTTTTAGATATATAATCACCAAACAATACCTGATACGAAGAAAAATAATGATAATATGGCAAATTGACTGAGTTTTGATGGATAACATATATATTCTCACTAAAATTTTGCGATTAAGTATTTCTCAACCATTTCATGGTCTCACTAAAATCTCAAATAATTTTATGTTATGGTGAAAATTATGAGTATATTCTCTTTACTTACTATAATTCATTATGGAATTCTCGCTCTTAATTAGTAATGTTATCTCTTTCAAGATAATATTATTTTCTAAACTGCTGAAAACATATTCAGGAGTATTTGAGTATATCATTAGATAATATGCTATATTTCCCTGCTCCACCTTGGCAAATTATACGAAAATCATAGAATTGTAATTTCATTGTTTCTAATTGAAGTATAGATTTTGAAAAGAAACTATGATTTAGATGTCATAACATATTTACTATTCAAATTTTATGAATCTATATATATATACAATAAATTTTCAAAAATCGGAAATTGTGTTCGTTACATTGAACATATAAACATCATATATATAATTAAGAAAGAGAATTTAAGAATATAAATGGTTAAAAATAGAGATATACAACATTTGATAATTCGATTATTTTATTCGCATATTCGTTATATATACCAAAGCAAATTATAGCATTAGCAAATGACTATTATTCTAATCAGACCACTTCTCCTCCATCAAAATGAGCATTCAAAACAAATTTTACAATTTGACATAAAAAAAGCAAACTTTCAAGAAGAAGAAGCCAAAATATATCAGATCTTTTATAGTATATCACATATATGCCTCAAATGTTTCCAGCTTTGGTCAAGAAATCCTTGGGAAGGTCAAAAAAGACGAATAAATTTATCTCAATTTGGACTTTACATTGTCACTTTTCACAGCGATATAAAAATTTATGTTATATGACCAATTAATTATTCAATTTTTGATAACGATCGTCACTTCTATCAATCAACGATAAATCATAATGAAGAGGATTGCAGTTCTCTCTAGTGGCCGTGATGTTAGCGGAGCCAATGCAGCTATCAGATCCATCGTCCGTATGGGTGGAAAGTATGGCATGCATGTTTTCGGCATTACTGGTGGCTTCCGTGGCTTATACGAAGATTATATTGCAGCACTTACAAGCAGAGATGTTTCAGGCAAAATCGGTAAGGCTTCATCATTTATCGGAACCTCCCACGCCTTCGAATATCTCGAAGACAGCAAGATTCAAAGATGCCTCGCAAATCTTAACAAGAGAAGTATCGAAGGTTTAATTGTCGTCGGTGGTGGCGGCTCCTTCGCTCACTCTCGCGTACTCGCTGATAAGGGTGTTCCAATCATTGGCATTCCAGCATCAATCCAAGATGATGTCGTTGGCACAGATATCTGCCTCGGTGTTGATACAGCAGTTAACAACATCATGGATTGCATCGATCATATTCGCAGCTGCGACTCATCAAGAAATCGTTCATTCCTTGTTCAAGTTGAGGGCCGTCACTCCGGCAACCTCGCTGCCAGATCAGCTCTTGTCACAGGTGCTGAAATCTGCCTTATCCCAGAACACAACGGACGCCCACTCGAGGAAATTTATCAGAAGGTTCAAAAGTCTCTCGATACAGGCAAGACACAATGCATTACAATCGTTTCATCAGGCTGGAAGCCAGGCATGAAGGCCCTTGCTAACTACATCGAAGATAAGGATAAGGAGAACGATCTTATCATCCGTCAGACAATTCTTGGTTACATCCAGCGTGGTGGCTCTCCAAGTGGCTTCGATCGCCTTCTCGGTACTCGTATGGGTGCTGCAGCTGTTGAAGCTCTTAATGCTGGAAACAAGAACCACTTCATCAGTCTTCAGAACTCCAAGCTTGAAGTCATCCCAATCGAGGACACAGTTGGCAAATACCGCCCAGTTGACCCAGCTTTGTTCGAGATGATCAAGTCTACATTCTAAATTCTTTTTTACTTTCCCTCCTTTTTTGATTAAACAATCGTAATTGAACTCTATTGATAAATTCCTAATTTTTTTTCTTACTAAAACAATGCTTTTTTTCTCAAAAATGAAAATTTTTCCATCAAAAAAACCTTTCTGATCAAGAATCGAATCAATTATTGACCAAACATTTGCCTCTTGATTTTCCAACTCAACCTTCATCGTTTAGGTCAGATCATTTTCAATTCAATTTCATGATTTCAAGTTTAATTAGCCCTGAAAAATTTGAATAAAAAATAACGATATGTAAAATTTGTAATGTCATCCATTTACGATTACGCCACCCTTGTTGGATTTGATTATGCCAATGTTCCTGGCGTCATGAAGATATTCCCCGAAAATACCAATATGGGTGTTGAGGCTTTATACTTTGCTACATCTTGCTGGCCTTTCGAAGAGCGTTCATTCTCAAAAGAAAAGCTTCCAATGATATACTCTTTTAATGGAAAAACAACATACTTTCATTCTTTGATATTTTTATATAATCATCAAGTTTATGCGATAATTATGGCCACTCGCCGGCCATTCGCTTCATTATTAACAACGTTCTTGAAGCAAATCAAAGAACAATTTATGCTATCATCGATTCCAGAACCAAATAATGCTTTTACATACGTTACTTCGATTATTTCTAGCTGGCCAAGAGGAGCAGTTGAATCAGCTGTACTTACGTTCCCAACAAGCTCTTTGGCAATTAATTTCGACTATTCGCAGTTTTCTTATACACAATATAATCCAAAACGATATTTCTTAGTCGAAGAAGCCATGCGCATGTGGAAAGCATTGATTATCGGAGACCCCATCCTAATTATATGCCCTACTGCTGATATAGCATCCAAAGCTTGCTTTGCTGCTTTTTCATTAATATCTCCTCTTTTATTTGACGATGCATCCATTCTTTGGCTTCATGAAAGTGATTCCCGATACAATGAGATCCTATCAGGGACAACCCAATATAAAGTTGTCGCTTCTCCATCAGAAAAACTTGCAAAATACTGTCATCAATTCAAAGTTGTCGTTCATGTTCCAGAAATTAAGAAACAAAGTACAGACATTAATATACATGAAAAAACAAACAAGATTACTACAAAAGTTCTCAAAATGATTCTAGGAGAACTAGAAATGCTTCTTTCAATCGATCCTTATAGTGATTTCGTTGAAAGAAAGTTTGCTACAGACCATTTCAACATGATGATCAAGGAATTTGGCAAAGGAGACGGAATGACGATCGAAGATTACGCCAAATTTGAAAATTCAGAGACATTTAAGCACTGGAGAAGAGCTCAGGCTCTCAGATCTAATCTCCGCGATGCACTTCTTTCATACGTTCCTTCTGATAATTTTACAAAAAGATCTCAGAAAGAACTGCTGCAAATCATGGAAGGAATCGAATCAATTAAAGTTAAGTACTGGAATGATGCTCACGTTATGGCAGTACTTAAGAAGCATCAGTCTCGTGTTGAAAAATTGATCAAATCCAACAAAACTGAAACAAAATAAATATAGATTGTTTGAACAAATATGTACTATATAATGCATTTTTTCATTACATATCACCAATAATAGGTCTTATCGAAGAAATAAAATTATATATCCAAATTGAATGAATATAGGTGTTGTTTTAGCAATTCTGCAACTAAGAAGCATAATCAAATCCATCAGGTTGTACTTTGTTTAATGCATTCGATTTCTTCCTGCTAATTATATAACCAAGAATCGTTCATTAATTATCGTAATATTAGATAAGGGTTTCGTTTTGCTAAAATTGTCACTTTTATAGCATATTTGTTTTTGGATGTTTTGCGAAACCAAAAAAAAAAAACTATGATATACAATGTGTGTGTAAAGAAAATACTTTATTTACTAGTTAAAAAATCATTTGGTATTGATCAAGTTATTTTTTCTGGATAAGATATTATATGGATAATTGGATAGAAAATACAATTATATAATCTTGTACCTGGTTTAATTAAGCTAATTGTCATCAGAAACTTGTAATTTTTATGAATTTCAGATTTTCTTTTCATTACTGCTTTTCTTAATAGGTCAAGTTCTTATTTATGTTATAAAGTATGATATTTACAAATATCAAGTTATCGTGTTTTTTGAGAAATTATGAGAAACAAACAAAAATGAAAAAGATAGGAATAGCAATGAATAGTGATGTGGGTATAGAAAATGTAAGAGATATGAATGCAAAGCAATCAGTATTTAGGACATTGACCATAGATTTCGAAAAAAAAATGCTGCATATTGAGCGAAAACTATGATTATATTATAAGGCTGTCATTTAAAGCATAATGAAACTATTCCCTTTTCATTTTAATCGAATAAGATAGTAAAGATTTTTGAATTAGCTAGAAACTGATGAGATGTTTTCACAAATCAGATTTTTAATCTCTATAATGCATAATTCACTCAATATCTCAATTTTGATATTGCGAGATATTTTTGCTATCGGTTTCGCAATTTTGACACAATAGCAAGAGGGTTCTATAAGCATTATTATCAACGTAGAATCTGAATATCATATCAGAAAATGTCGCAAATCTGACATTTACCCGACCAAATAGCAAAAATAATTGAATACTTTTCGCCAAAACTTTAAAAATTGATAAAAATATGAAATATAGATATTAAAGAGACTTTTTATATAATATTCATAAAGATTTCCCAAAAATATGATACCGCAAAATTAAAAAAGTGACGTCTTGAGTGGAGTCAAAGGTCGAAATTGCTAGCTAAATGTTTTTTAGCAAAATTGCGTATTGTACGTTTTTTTCGCAAAACGAAACCCTTATATTAGATAAATTTAAAAATTATGCGATAGTGAAAAAGTAGTTTTTCAAACAAATTAATGTGGGAAAAAGTCAATAAAATTTAATCAAAAAAATTATTTGAACGATCATGAATAAAAATAATCAAATTGATCATCTTAGATAGTTTATATAAGATATTCTGCATAATGAAGTGTATTTGTTAGTGAATACAAATTGGTTGAACAACATTATGCAGGTTCTTATTTACCGTAACTAGAGGAATACAACTTTAACGAAATCTATTCGGGATTACAATTATAACTATCGTGATATTTAGAAATTTATGTATTTGACAATTCTTATCTAAGAATCCTTGACATCTGATGTTGGTTGCATACTATTTGATGATACACAATTTTGCAGTTTATTTTATGAAAGAGGAATGGATTTTAATAAGAAAATTTCGAGAATGAAGTAATTGAACAAAATGAAAAATGAGAAGTTCATCATCTAAACTTGCAACATAGTGAGACAATATATATTGTAATCATGTTTTTGGGGTTAAAACTGAATTATCCATTGTTTTGGCGTTTTTTATTAAATTGTGTGATGCGAAATTTGAAAAATATCCTTATATTAGAAATCGAGAATATGCATTTATGAGAATTTTGTGATTTTTTCAGAGTCATGTTGTTTATAAAATTAAGGGTGCACCCGTATGTACGTTTATTTGAGAGGAGGAGGATTACCCTCTCAATTTTGAGGGATTCGTTAGTTTATTTTCTCGATGAATATGCAATAAAATTTGATTTTTACCTTATCAATATACTTCATATAATATACACATGTTCATGTAAAAACTTTTTTCCAAAATCCTCAGGAATTAAGGGATTTTTGAATTTTAAAAATTTTTTTCGAATTTTTTCGAAAAAAAAATATTTTCAGAACAGCCTTAACGGCTAAGATTTAGGAACAATGTTAAGTATCAAAAAGAAAGGAGGTCTGATATAGACAACATATATCGTTGAAGGTTGAAAAAATCTCTAATATTTGAGCCCAAAATTTCAAATTTTAATTTTTTGAAAAAAGAGGCCACCCGTATGTACGTTTATTTGAGAGGAGGAGGATTATATTTTTGAAAGGGTGAAACATTATGAATATGTTAATTATATAATAATATGTATTATTATAAAAAAGAAAAAATAAAGCACGTTAAAATTTTTCTTTCTTGATTTTTTACAAAATCTACTTAGAATTATGCAAAATATGACTAAATAATTATAAATTTCAAGTTAAATTTTAATTTTGATAAATAATTTAAATTTCAAAATATCAAGTTCAGTTCGACTATGTATGTAGTAATTCCTCAATAAAGTGCCAAAATCCTATTAAAATATATGAACATTTTCAACATTTTAATGTTTTTATTTAAAATTTTGATGGAATATGAGCTTCAAACAATTATTATGTAAATAAAAATAATTAAATATATGTATTTATTCGTATTACAACCGTAGTAAGTCGATTCTTCCTTTCTTCTACTGAGGTTTGAATTTGATTTCGAATTGTAAAGAGATTCAAAGGGAAAATACTAGCGGATAAAAACTACCTCCATGAAAGGGTCATAATGGAGTCAAGTTGTATTTTTTGATATTTTTTGCTTTTCGAGCCTAAATAGGTAGCCAAGATAATGCCTAAAAATAAGGTTCTAAATTCTGAAGTTTACATGATCCTCTCGTGTGCACCCTTAAACCAAAAATTGAAAATAAATTTGAAAAGTAAGAACATTTGAATAGTTTATTATTATAGGCATATTTTATTGAAGATATATATAATATAGAAGAAGTACATCATAATCAAATTAATTATATTTTGAGAGTATTCTCAATATCAATGAAAAATCAAAATCAAGATAATGCTAATAATAATGTAACATTAAAAAATTTTCATTTTTGTTTTTGAATTGTTAACAAAATAATCGTCTTTTCTTCATCATTCAATTGAATGATTTCTAGTGGTTTTGTCAAAATAGTTGAAATAATTCCTCATTGAATATTACTAAATAGAAAGATTCAATTGTACTCTCCGAAATGTCAATTTTCTAAAAACTTCTCGTTTTTAAAGATTGCATATATTATTAATATTAATATCAATTATTAAACGTTGGTCGGTTTCTAATAAAAATCGTTAACATTCAATTTTTGTCATTCAAATTAATATATCATGTAACTGTTATATTATAGGTTGTTTATTATAATTTAATAATTTTCTAAAAAACCATTTGTGAACTTTAAATTCAAAATATCTCAAAATTGAATATTATAAGATTGAATTTTTCAATACTTTACAGCAAATCTTGGAAAATCATCTGAAATCCTATGCAAAGATATCAGATTCCGCTTATAATATTCATCATATCGATGGTGTTGATGTTGCTTTGCGCAGTTATAAAGCCAGATATTTACATAAAAATTAAGAAAGTAGGTTTTACTTTGGACACTTACTGGATACCATGTTTCATTGCAGCTATCATATGTATAATTTGGAGATTTATTCCAATAAGAGCATCCATTCATTATCTTTGGGAATTCTCTTCCTTGAACCCGGTTGGAATCATCATTCTAGTTTTTGCCACTGTTTATATCAGTATGTTCCTTGACACCACTGGTTTTTTCAAGATGTGCGCCACTTGGGCTATCAAGAAAGCAGGAAAGAGCGGAACTATGCTATTCTTCATCATCTATTTCACAGTTGCAGTTATTACAGTATTGTCATCCAATGATGTTGCTATCCTTACATTTACGCCTTTCGTTGCTTTCTTTGCTCGTGCAGCCCAGGTCAATCCGATTCCATATTTATTTGGTCAATTCATGTCAGCAAATAGCTGGGGTATCATGCTTATTATATCGAATCCTACAAACGTTGTTGTTGCTACTGGTTTTGGTCATTCATTTGGCTATTATTGCAAGTATGCAGTAATTCCAAGTATTGTTGCAGGACTTACTCCTGGATTATTAGTATATTTCATATTTAAGAAGCAAATCACTAAAGAAATTGTTATTAAAGGTGAACTTGCTGAGCCAATGTCATTAGTCAATAATAAAAGAGATATGTGGGTAGGGCTTTTCTTCTTAGGCGCCACAATTATTCTAATGGCTTGCAGTGAGATTCCTGGTTTCAATTTCGAATTATGGCAGATAGCAGGAGCAATGGCCTTGATATTACTTATATATAACATTGTTATTGATATCATTCATTGGAGAGAACCTCATCCTACAAAACTCAGAGAGATTTTATCAGAATTACCATATTCAATTATTCCATTCCTTCTTTCATTATTCGTATTGGTCAGTATTCTTACAGATACAGGACTCTTTGATGTACTTGGAAAAGCTATTGGAAAGATCTCAAACGTCTCAATGCCAATATCTGTTACTTTATATGGTATAATAGCAGCAATTTTCGGAAACATATTGAATAACATTCCATTATCTGTTGCTTTAGTTCCTGTCATTCAATCAATGAGAACAAATAAGCTTCTTGGACCAATTTACGGATCAATTATTGGAGCCAACTTATCTGCATTAATTACACCTCTAGGATCTATTGCAGGTATCATGTGGATATCATTATTGCGTGCAAACAAGATCAAGCTTGGTTTCAGTCAATTTATGTTAATTGGATTCATAGTAACACCTGTGACGCTAGCGCTTTCATTAGCATCGTTAATGATTGTGTTAAGCTTGTGGTAGTTTTTTAATCTATCTCTTTTTCTATTCAGAAGTATAATATTATAAAAAATTAAAGTTAAAAAATGCTTTTTCTGCCACTTCTTTGTTTGCCACAAGTATGTTTGGATGCTTTCAAAATAATTCTTCTTACTTTCTAGTTCATTCAAATATTGGATATGAAATCATACTATCCATGCGGTAAGAGTATATAAAACTTACTACTCTACGCATAAATTGTATGAATTAAAGAATTCTAGGATGCAAACTGTGTATTATAAAATTGGAAGATTCATCAAAAGAAATGATTCATTTCTAATTAAATATTTAATGCTAAAAGGTTAGATATCCTTTATGCATGTCAGAAAATCATTTTCTGTGAAAATCTAAGAATTTTGTAATGCTTCCTTCTTCTGATATCAATACACTTGTTCCCGAAATCAGAAGATTTTTCACTTCTAACTTCTTGGGATTAAGTCAGTCTACACTCAGGAAGCTATTTGCGGAAATGAAGGATCATTGTCGAAATTTATTAATTCCCTGCCAAAAATTATTAGCTTCAAAGGTTAGAGAATCAGATTGTATTAGTATTTCTCTTCCACCGGATAGAAAATTCATGTTTGAACAGCTAATAGTACTTGAAAAACAATTTAACAATGAAACTACAACAGCTATCGAAAAACGCATCAAAACTCTAACAGATATTATCAATACATGCAATATGTACCTCAATGGTGGTACAAAGATTGATGTCATGCCATGTAAAACTCTCCTTGATGTTCCTATTGAAACAATTGTTGCAGATGCAACAGCAAGTACTCGTAATTGCATCAGATCTCTACAGACTCTCATATTGTCCACTAAAATCTTTGTTGTTCCACAATCAAATTCTTCTGAAATTACAAAGGTAATACAATTCCTACGCCAGAATAGCGATGATGTAACATACTGGTATCCAAGATGTGACGATTCTGAAAGACTCTGTACTTATATCGCAAAATTTTATAAATTTAATTTTGAATCTGAAACGTCAATGCTGTCAAGTATTTTTAGTGTAACTCAGCAACTCTTATCCATTACTGGACTTGATATGGACTATTTTCCAACAATTTACTTTTCAGTTTATCGAATTGCGTTTGATATATCGTATCCTCGATTCTTCCAGTACGATTGCACTAAGAATTGTCTCATGTATGAGCATCCGAAAGAATTTTCTGAATCCGTGCAAACACAACTCAATATTATTAATAATTCCTTAACAGAGATATTATTGGAGACTAATCCTATTGATATTGGCTTTCATATGAATCATATCTTGAATGTAATCGGGTCAATTGTAAATTCTGAGCGAGAACAGAAAGGATTACAAATTTATACATTTATATCAGCAGATATTGTTATTGATGTACTTGAATCGATTTTATACATGTACCAGTTTACATATGGTTGCTATTTACTGAAAATAATAGAAAATTTCTGTACTCATCAAGTTTTTCCAAACAGCTTTCAGTATTCATGTCAATCATTTAGACTTGCTATACTAGATTTAATGAACAAATGAAATATATTAAATTTTATATTTTTTTGTTTTATAATAAAATTGTTTGTAATGTTATGCGGTAATTCTAGATATTTTTATAGATTGGCCAAGCAAAGATGAAATAACTTGATAATATAATTGAATCAAAGAAAATATTCTTTTAAATATTAAAATTTATAAATAAGAAAGAAAAACTTGAAGTAATAAGTCATAATATGTATGTTTATACAAGCAGTGATATAAAATAAAAGTGCTACAAAAAATTTTCACAACAAAGATAAAAGATATGTTGGAACCATGTTAGTTCTTGTTATCTAGTTTGGGTATTTTCAATAGACTACCTGATATTGGTGTAAAATCGTAATAAAATTCTAAAATATTTACATCTGGATCAGCATCTTCGTCAGTTCCTGGTTTTGGTTGAAATGTTGATAATTTGATTGTAAAATCCTCGATTGGTTTATAATTATCTTCATTTTCTTTGATAAAAACATGAACTTCTTCTGGTGATACTGTCCCACCATGATGCTTTGAAACTGTATACATAAGATCATAAATAGTTGCAGAGGAAAGGTCTAATCTTTTCTTGAAAGAAATAAAGGGGCATTCACGAAGATGAAATTGGACATCAATTGGTTCAGGAGTAGAATCAAAGAGGCCAAGAGATTGGCCGGCTGCTGAATTGGCTGTCTTTGCTGACCTGGCACTCATGGCAATGTAAAATTATTTTTTGACAATAAAATTTTCTATCGGAAATGACTACTTTTAAATTTCGTTTAAAATGCATTTTTTACAATAAAAATTCATCACAAGTTGCGCCTATTGAAATTTGAGAAGGCGAGAATATTTTTGGCAAAAATGGAAATGTCTTGATTTATAAGGTACAGGATTAATTTTCAATACAATATGGATAATGTTTGTCATTTCATTCAGATCGATGTAATCGAAATACGCATAATTTTATGAATAAAGCATAAATTCCGTTCTAAAATCTAAAATTATGTGATTTTATAAATATGGTATCATGAGGAACTGATAAATACCTAGGCAAGGAATATTTTGCCATATGAATGATAAAAACTGACAAAATCATATTTTTTCGATTAAATCCTTTTGAATGACTTTCGAAATTGAAATTTCTAATCCTATAATATCTCAGTTATCAACATTTTCAAGTGATCGTAAAATCGAAGTTCAGATTAATGGAAATGACCCAATTAACGTTGAACAATGTTTTTTGTATTTACTATGTAAAAATTTTCAAGAATTGTATACATCAGACCGTACAATTACAAAATATGACATCGATTTTAGCGTTAAATATGAAAAAATATTAATTGTATAAAAGATTTACTTTTGCATGGAAAAATTCAAGGTACTTTTGATTTTAACGAACTTGCTAACATAATTATAGCACTTAAAGAGATGCAATGCGATTATTTCAATGATTTGATTTCAAATCAAATAAAAAATAGCCAAAATTACAGGAAATTTCTACTTGATAAATACGAACATATAAAGCATGTATTCCCGGACAACACAATTGAAGAAATAATATTCATGACAGCTGATTCAGAAGATTATCTCGAATTTTTCCAAAGAATTTCAGTTGAAGAAGCATCACGGATATTAGGAAATGAAAATCTAAAGGTTTTTAACGAAGATCAAATTATCAGAACGATTACAAATTGTATCAAATCCAAAAAAGATGCTTCTTGTCTCCTAAACTATGCTCATCTTCAATATGGATCACTAGGCGTTGTCAAGGAAATTTTGGGGATATTTGAACTTGAATGGATAAAAGAAGATCCAAAGATTATGATGTTATGGAATATGTTGAAAGATTGTCTGAATTTTAATAATAATATAAAAGAACCATATCCAAGGAAACTGATTTCCACAATTTTTGAAACTTCTGATCTAATGAAGATTACGATTGATGAATATTTATTATTTAAACCAGGCATTACTTTTATTCCTCTATCTATAACTTATAGGCCCGGAACTAATGGACTTCAAATAAATGTGTATCATTATGGGGAAGATGGTAAAACAAACTCAGATAAATACTATAATGGTGGAACATTTCAAATGAATTCATTGGTCAAATGCTTGCATTTGAAAATATCTTGTAATTACTTAAAACCTTCCATAACAACTTTCATAGTTAAAGGTTTTATTTGTAATTAATTAAGTAGATCATAATAAAAATGTCAAATTAAAATTTAAGAATAAAAACTAATTTTTTTAATCCCGCAATTTTACAAAAATATAGGGTGTCCAAAGGTGCGTTTAGCACAGCGCTCTATATGAGACTATTAAAGGAGATATATGCTGATTATAAATATATAATAAAAAATATGAATATATGTATATGATGAGTATGTTGTATTTTGGCGCCATGCCGGGATATAAAATAAATTTTGAGACAAGAGGCGGTTTCGCGGGAAATTTTGGCGGGATTTTTTTCATTTTTTTAATGAATCATAAAGAAAACATCCTCGCTCTTGCAAAAAAATGCAAAGACTGTAAAAAAATCTACGAGACATTGGTAAAATGCTTCGGTATGGATGCTCCTAGCTATTCCACTGTAACGTATCATGTTAGGATGTATCACTTCATGAACAAGAAGGCGCCCATCATAAAAATTGACAAAAAATCGCCGGATCAAAGAAAAATCAAAGCAATTCTTCAAGCGCTAGATGAAGACCCAAGAGCATCACTCAGAAGGATAGAGGAGATGACAAAGATACCACGTACAACAGTCAGTTATTATCTGCACAATTATTTGAACTACAAACTAGCGTATACACGTTGGGTTCCGCACAACCTTAATTCAGTTCAAAAAAAATCTAGAGTCCAATCTTCGAAAGAGCTCCTCTCTATATTGGGTGCGTATCAATCCAAGAAGTTTCGCTTTTTAGTAACAGGGGACGAGTCTTGGTTTCAATATGCAACAGAAGCCAAAATCATGTGGATCCCAAAGGATGAAAATCCGCAAACATTCCCGAAGAAAAAAATTGACACACCAATGATGATGTTGTCGGTTTTTTGGGGGCGTGAATGGCATCATCGCAATTGATATTCTTCAAAAACCTAATACGATGAATGCTCAGTATCTAATTGACAATGTTCTTACTCAAATTATCAATTCTGATGAGTTTGAGAAATCCAAACAACAAAAACAAAAGTTTGCAATTCATTTTGATAATTCAAGAGTTCACAAAAGTCATAAGGTAATGAATTACTTGTTGGAAAACAATGTCAAAGTTGTTCCAAACCCAATTTATTCACCTGATATTGCACCCTCTGACTTTTATTTATTCGGCACGCTAAAAAAGAGAGCTGAAGGACGCGAATTCGCGAGTCCAGATGATCTTGAAAATTTTGTAAGAGAGCAATTTGAGCAATTTTCTCATGATGATTTAAAGCGTGTCTTTCAAGCCTGGATCGATCGCTGCGAACGCGTGATTGAATCCAATGGTGATTATATTTAAATAAACTTTATATATATGTAACTTGTTTATTTCTATTCGCAGTATTCAGGTTTGTGCTAAACACACCTTTGGACACCCTATAAATTAATTGGAGCAGGGGGTTTTAGGCATTACTGAAAACGTATTGTTGTCCGCAGTCATCGTTATTGTCGTCATCTGTGACAGAGAATGAGTTGCTTTCATTGCAAGATGTGAAGAGTGGGTTGTCCATTGTTGTTATTTCTTGAGATGGATTTGTTGGAGCGAAGATTGTTTCTTCCTGGAGTTCAAATTCATCATCATCTGAGGAAGACTTATCTTGTCCAGCTTGTTTCTTCTTCAAGAACAAAATAACAGCGACAATAGTTAAAGCAATCAGAGCAATTACTGCGATTACTATACCTGCAATTAATCTACCTTTAGAACCCTTCGAACTCTTCTTTTCATTTTGTTTGTTAGGATCCTCATTTTTATCGAGTCCTGGTGTTACTTTTTCTGTTTCACTTGGAGTTATAGCTGGAGTTTCTTGTGGTGTTTCAATTGGTGTTCTATCGGGATATATAACATTGATCGTTGCTGTTTCAACATCTGATTTCATTCCATCATTATCTTTAACATAAGCAAGGATTTGCTTTTCACCAACATCTTCGTTACCTGGAACAGTTATTTCAATTTCGAATTCCTGATCGCTTGCATCAGATACGAACGTCTTCAATGATTCTTCATCATGTTCTGCAAATTTGACAATGATTTCGATTTCTTTTCCGACATCTTTATCGCATGCTGTTCCTTTGATAACGAATTTAGTTCCTTGAATAACATTTTCCTTATCAACGGTTATCTTTGAAATTGTTGGAGCATGCTTGATGTAAAATCGCTTCTTTGGATTCTCTGAGAAACCTAATTCATCTGTATCCTTTCCTACGATTGTTAAACTATGTTCTCCATATTCTAAGCCATCAGGGATGGTGATGTCGATTGAGAAATCTTTCTCTGCTTCATTCGATTCTATGCTTGATATATGGCCTATTGAAGTCGAATCGATAAAGAATTCTAAATCAATTGTCTTTCTTGATTTAACATTTCCTTCAACGGTAATTTTTTCTCCTTCTATGTAAACCTCTTTTTCAGTGAAACGTGGGTTGATTTCTGGAGTAAATGTAACTAATAACTTCAACTCTTCAGCGAAAATTGATTTGGAATAATCAGATACTTGAACACTGGCATCTTCATTATCATTGACTATCAATTTGATAGTGTTCTCTCCGTAATGGAATCTATCATCAACTGGAATGTTCATTAAGAAGTCTTGATTATTTGATCCTCTAGATTCCTTTGTATCATATCTTATTATATTTGTACCGTCATTGATTTGTGCAAAGAAATGAAGTGGTTTGTTAGTGTCTTGATCGTTGAATTTACCTGTGATTTTAGCTTGGTTAGACATCAATAACTTGTCATTATTAAGCGTTGCTGAAACTATTTCTGGTTTATTTCTAATGCTGAATTTGAAGTTATTCTTGGCATCTGATTCCTTACTGAATTCATCAACTGTGTAAATGCTTAAATCATAGTCATTTCCGTAAACATAACTTCCTGGAAGACTGATTGTAGTGCTATCGCTTACTTCCACGTTATTTGACGTATAAGTTGACTTGGAATTCTCGATTTCTGTATTGCCAATCTTATATTTGATTGATCCTGTTGTATCATCTTTGATCCTATATGTAACTCCAATTGGATTCTGGGAATTGAAGAATTTAACATCAGGATATGTGACAACACATGTTGGTTTAATTGTTACATAAACTGAAGTTGTCTCTTTATTTGAGAACGAGTTTTTAGATGATTTTAAGTCAGATGCATAGATTTCGATATTGACAGTACCATAATTTTCACTTTCAACAGTGTATTCGTAATTGAATTCAGCTGGTGTATCTTTTTGCGTGATTGGTAATATTTGATTCATAATCCTGCCGTTAATAATGATGTAAACATTCTTCTCTGGATCAATATCTGTGACAGTTCCTGTGACTATGATTTTTTCACCCGAAAGCATTCCGTTTGCCTTTTCGATGTTTGTGATAGCTAGTGTTGGAGGATTCTTCACAGTAAATTCCTTAGGAAATGAATCACTTGTAAATTGATTATTATCCACAACATGTAACATGATAGTATAAGGGGTACTCATATAAGTTAATTCCTGAGGAATTTCGAACGGGAAATTGAAATTGTTGGCCAGTTTTTCAACTTTGTAATTAGTAGCAATGGCAAATTTTCTCTGATCTCCGTTATTTGTAACAATTGCTGTGATATTAACTTTCTTATCACCACTAACTTTACCATTCAAAACTAAATTTTCTTTTGTTTTGACTTCTTTTTGTGTTAAATCATTTAATGTTATTGATGGCCTAAATGTTACATATAATGTATATTCTTGTGCGTTATTATAAGCACTTTTCTCATCTAATGTGTAATAAATCGGATTATTGCCTGGATATAAAAATGCACTGGTTGGTACATCAAAAATGCCTTCATGAACTTGATTTTCTGTACCGTTCGAAGTAATAATTTGATTATAAGTATAAGGAGAAGAATCAATTTGGAAGAATAATTTCAATTTCTTTCCTTCGTCATAATCAGTGAATTTGATTGTAAATGGGATCTTCCTATCATTTTGTATTGCAGGTCCCATCTTAAAATCGACATATTTAAGACGATTACTTATTACTAGTGTAGCAAAATTGGATGAATTCTTTGCGACTCCAAATTCATCAATTGCTCCAGCAGTAATTGTGTATTTATTTGGATATTTATATTTCTGCTGGTCCAACCTAAGTTTGAAATCAACAACTTTCTGTCCACTTTCTGTTTTATAATGTGTTTGATCAACAGGTTCATTGTTTACATATAAAATGCATTCTCCTTCTGTATCGTCAACAATCTTTACTTGAATTGTTATTTCTTGGTCTTTCGAACCTTTTATTTCACCTGTTTTAACGAGACTTACTGTTGGAGCAAGTGTAATCATCATATAGAAAGTTCTGTCATCAGATCTAGAATTACTTTTAGCATGATCAGCGATTTGGATTGAATCGGCAAGCCATACAGTTATGCTCTGATTTCCTTTGGCTCCATCTGCTCTGATAGACACTTTAGACTTTTGGCCATTTGATCCGTTTGAGTTTGAAGATAATGGATAATTAACTGCATTTCCATTTCCGATTTTGGCAAAGAGATACAATGGTTTTGTATTGTCTTTGTCATCAAATGTAATGTCAACATCAAAGTCTTTTCCTGGATCAACCATATCGACTTTAGGTGTCGCTGTAATGAGATTTGGTTTATTCTTTACATTGAATTCAAATGGATATTCAGCAGTGGAAACACCCAATCTTCCTTCAACATATATTACAATCTTATGTTTTCCAAAGCCTATTGGATTCTGCTCTGTATTGAATTCTTTGGTGAATGTTTGTTCTGTAATGAAATGATCCTTTTCAAATGCTTGTTGTCCATCAAGTTTATAATAAATATCTCCGTCCAAATCAGTATCTGTAACTTGAACTCTGACAGTGATAGTTTCAGCAGTTGCGAATATTTCTTGATTTGGATAATCAACAGTAATAGATATGTTATTGGCAATTGGTTCACTATATGTTTCGGAATTAGAATATCTATTGAGCTTAGTTTGATCGTCGGATGCTGAAACCCAAACTTTCAGATCATATTCTCCTGATTGTTTTCTTTTAATAGCATCAACCTTAAAATCAAAATCAATATCACTCTTTGGATTTGACATTTTAGTTATGAACTTCCTTGTTGATACATCATCGCCAATTTGAGAGTAAATATATAATGGCTTTTCACTATCAATATCTTTGATTTTTCCTGTAACAGTTAAATCATCATCTTTTGTAACTCTTGTCTTTGAAAGATGAACATCCTTTAATGTTGGTGGATTGATAACATAGAAATCAAATTTGCCTTTTGAAGTACTTGTTAAATTGAATTCATCTATTGGATAGAATTCAATTGTGTGTTTCTTTAAGCCCTCATATTTGCAATTTTCTGGAATAGCAATTGTTTTATCCAAATGATAATTATAATCCCCAGTTGAAGATGGTGGTACAGATTTATCGACTTCATATGGTTCATCGATCTTCATATCATTTCCATCTAAGAAGAATTTGAATGTTCCTTTGGATTCATCAGAAATTGTGGCTGATAATTTGAATGTATCAATTGAGTTGTAATAGTGTTCTTCTGGATATTGATATGTTGTGGCTTTTGGAGGATCAGAAATATTGACAAGAATAATAAATTGTTCCCTAGATTTGTCATTCTTTGAATTGACACTTGTTTCATCTTTATCAGCCCAGATTCGGATTGGAACATTCATTCCTGCCTTTGTCTGAATCCTGTATTCGAATCGAAAGTCTTGTCTTTTACTTCCATTTGAATTAAATGATGTATATGCAGCTCTTGAAGCCCATGTGTAATTTTCCGAAATATCACCGTCATTGCAATAGATATATATAGGCTTTCCATCATCAATATCCTCTAAAATACCTGTGATTGTTACTACACCTTCTGTATCTGGTGTTATAAATGTGTCGTTCATCGTTGCTTCAGCAATTTTCGGTGGATTGAGAATTGAAAATGTCTTCTTTGATCTAGAATCTCTCTCATTTGATGATTCATCTTCATTATCTGTGGCAATTGCCATCATTGTGTATGTTTTATTCCATTTATATTTTTCAGGGATTGAAATATTATATGTGATTTCATATTTGTTATCAGGGAATAGATAATTCTTTAATATATCTGGCATCTCAAATTCTGATTCCTGAGCCATCATCGGTAACTTTCACTGTAATCTCTATTTGTTCGTCAAGGGCAAATATTTCACCTTTCCAAGATATCTCAACTTCTGGCTGAACTACAATTTTTACTGAAGTTTGGAAATTATCGGATTTGACATTTTTATCGTCGTTATGGCTATTATCTGATGTTGCATAAACTTCCAAATTATGAACTCCTGTTTTCCTATATCCATTAGTTAGTTCAGATCCAAATATTTGCGTTCCACCATTAGATTTTTTCGTTCCTATATTTCTTATTGAACCATCAGTCAGATCTTTCACATAGAAATTTAACCACTTTCCATTGTCTTTGTCAGTAAATGTGATTGTGAAATCAACGTCTGCACCTGGAGATAACTTTTGAGTATTTTCAACTTTATCTATTTTTGGTTTGCTTCTGATTTGGAATGGGAATGGTTTGTTTACTGCTGCTTCATAATCGAATTCATCAATAACTTTTGCAGTAAATTGATATTGAGTATTATATTTATATTCACTAGTGATTGTAACAGGAATAGCCTTAGTTTTTGTGCCATCATCGAATGGATAATTAATTGTTTTTTCTCCTAAACCATCATTATAAACTACCTTTCCATTTGTGTCATCATCAACTGTTACTGTAAATGTCACAATGTCGCCTTGTCCGAAAATATTTTGTTGATCTTGTGGAGGAGTCAATGTAATAGATGGTGCTTTTGTGATTGTAAATGGCACTTTTTCTTGGCGAGTGGTTTTTGAGTTCTTTGTTTTTTCAATGCAGTAAACCTCGAGCTCATATTGTTTAAGTTCTAGCTGTGGAACTTCGAAAGTAATTGAAAAAGTTTGTGGATTCTGTGATGGATCTGATACTACATCATTTTCTGTTGAAAATTCTGTGCCATCTTTAAATTTCAATTTGAACTGAATGTTCTTTCCCTGATCTATATCTGTGAACTTTCCAGTGAGTGTTATACTTGTTCCAGCTGTAGCATTAGTTCTTGTTAACTTAATTTCACCAAATGTTGTGGGATTGAGAACAAAGAAATCAAATGTTTCTGGAGTTGAGCTTACTCCATGAGTATCTTTGGCATAATATGTAAGAGTTTTAGAACCCATCTTCATATCTTCTGTGATAGGTACTGAATACTTTTGATTGTTTGCTACTGCGCCTTCTTCAGCAAGATTATTAATTTGGACTTCACTTTGACCTTTGCCTGTAATATCTTGAACAATTGATATTTGGCCGCAGCCTTCAATTGAATAAGTTATGTCTATTGTATCTCGAACGGCAAATGTATTCTTGGCTGGTATCTGGTTTATTGTAAACTGCATGCCATAAACATATGTATCAGATGTTGCATATTGATTTGATGAGCATATTTGAGGATTGTCATCTTTGCTCTCTCCTTCACATACTCTATATTGAAATCTAGATAATAATTGAGAAGCTGATATAGTTGTGTCAAGGATTTCTCTATATCCGTTTGCTTGAAATCCTTTAATGGGACTCCAATTATTTTTAAGTCCCTTGTATAACTTATATTGTGTTCCTGCTTTAAGACCTTGGACTTCAATTTTGATGGCAACATCTGTGCCACGATAAGTGTAATATCTTCTAGTATTGTAAGGTACTAAGTTGATTACTCCAGTTCCTCCAACAAAGAAGTTAAATCCGAAAGTAGCAGAATCTGTTGTTCCTAATGATCTCTTGTTCCAAACGAAACGAACATACAAATCTGTGTAGCTATCATATGTTTTTAAGTCATCAATTGGTTCAAATTTACCTGTTTCTTTGCTAGGTTCTGAAAATGGGCAATAATAAACCGAATCTGGAGGAATATAATCGTCAGTGTTGCGAAAATTGAAAACTAATTGTTCCCATTTAATTGCTGCTTTGTCATTTGTAAAGATACCTTTTATAGAAATCAGTATGAAATGTGTTTTGGCTTATTGGAAGCATATCAGACATAATCGCCATAATCAAAAAATCTATATACCCAATAAGTAATAAATTTGTCGATATAGATTTTCCATAAAATTAGTTTTTAGTCTGATCTTAAAATAAATTTAATTTTTTATAAAAAAAATCACATTTAAAAGTACCTTTTTAGTAGCTCGAAATCCTGTTGGTGGATTTGGGGCGTACTTCAAAATTAGCTTTTCTTCTACATATGCAAGCTATATTTTAAATATGGGGCAAATCGGATCGGCGAAAGGAGTTTAGTTACCTTTAAAATATTTAGAAAACAAAAAAAAATGTACTATAAGTGTGGTAAGCATAATGAAAATGCAGCCAGAGGACTGATCGGGTATCTTATTTCCCCTGCAAATGAAGTCTTATGAATTTTACCAAAAAATAAAACTTGGCTGTGTGGACTATCTTTTTCCATCATAATAAAGTTCTTAACTGATTGTGTCTTAACACGTTTACCGAAATTTAAGTAAGGAATACCATCTTTCATGGTAGGAGGTTGTGGAATAAACTGTTTTGCACGAGAATCGGGTTTTGTCAATGTTGATCCATGATTTGAGTCATAGTCTAAATCATGGACTGGTACAAAAGCATTGAATAGCCTATATGGAGAGTTTTGTTTAATAATCGATTTAAATTCAATAGCTGTAATTTCTTTGTTCTCGGATACTGTATAAAACGAAAGTCTAGAGAAGTTCGATTCGGTTTTTGCAATAGTTTGTTGTGAACTATCATTATTCAAATAATATTTTATCGAAATACCAGAAATTGATGTCTCAATGATGGCATTCATGATGAATTGATCTGTGGTTTCGTCAATGTATGAGTATTTTGGTCCTTTTTTGGATTCTTCTGTTAATGATATTGTAAAATATGCTGTAGACCCTTTTGGAACTGGAGAATGAATATTTGTAGAATCGACAATATATTTTTTATTGTTTTCATCGATGTTCGAAGCAAAATCAGCTTCATCATCTTCGAGATCTTTGATTTCTACCGAGATATTTGCATTTTTGGAACCTGTGTTGTTTAAAGGTGTAATAGTATCTCTTTCTGGTGACCATGGTTTCGTTGGTGTTGAATTTTGATCAGAATCGTTTTTAGACTTCGGAGATTCAACAAAATTAGTATTATTTTTAGGTTCTATGATCCTTGGCGGAGGAGCTGATGGTTCTGTGATGCGAATTGGAGGTGCTGATGGTTGAATAACTTTTTCTGGAGTATTTTGGGGCTCAGTAATCTTAATTTGTAATTGTGATGGTGAGATTTGATTTGGAAGTGGCTTTGATGGTTCTGAAATAATAAATTGAGGTGGAGATGCATTAAAATCTTCATGATTACTATTATCAGATAGCGATGACTTTCTTTTTATGTTATGTTGTCCTTTCATTGGAGGAGGAGGCATAGGAGGTGGAGCGATTTGAAATTTTGATGATTTGACTGGTGTCGATGGTGTAATATAATCGTTTTCTTGTTGTTTAATAGGTGAATTTATCAGATCCATTGGATTTTTAATTTCAATTGTCGGAATATCTACTGATATTATTTCTTCTCGTTCATTTAATAGCTTTCGTCTTCCTCTTACAGGATAATCTTTATTAGGCATAGATGTTGGAGGTTGTTGTACTTCTATTTTTTGAAGTTTCGCAGGATTTTTATTGGTTTGAAGAAATAAAGGTATATAGTCTGGCTTATATGAAGTGAACGCATCTATATTGAATTCCTGATAGTACATACTGCTTGGATCTTTAAATTTGTGTTGATATTTTTCAAGGAAAGTTTCAATATTATCATCTGTCATAAATGAATACGTTTTGAATAATCAAAATTTGAAACTTGCATCATAGTTGAAAATGTACTCTTACCGATGAAATAAATATCCCAATATTGCAAAAATGTAAAGACGATTTCGAAATTTATTGGAAATTAAGATGTCATTAATTAAAATTCTAATATAAAAATCTATAACAGCTTAACCAAACAATTCTAAGGATTAATTTTAGTTTTGGAATAATAACCTTAAAAGTGCTCAAGGTAACTTTGAAAGCGAAAGTCACAGAAATTCAATTTTTAAATATTAATGATCTACATCAAGTTTTATTATTAATTTATCAGAAATGAATCCGAATTAACTCATATTGGCAGTATTATCTCTCAATTTTGAAATAACTTTTTTATGACATCGGAACCGGCCATCAATACTAAACTTCGAAATCAGATTAGGACAGCTTGTGAAGAGTTCCACCTTGTTGAGCCAGGTGATAGAATTCTTATTGGCTTGTCTGGTGGTAAAGATTCACTCACACTTACGCATTTCCTTTCTGAGTTAATGCGTGAGAAGAACTTTGCATTCAAAGTAGTCGCAGCACACATCAAATTCAAAAACCTTCCATACGGAATTGACGCACAATACTTACAAGATTTTTGTGAATCTCGCCAAGTCGAATATCACTTAGTTGAAGATAACATTCGCGAAGTTTACCTCGAAAACGATCACAAAGAAACATGCATTCACTGCTCACGTTTCCGTCGTGCAAAATTAATGGAACTTGCTCGTGTTTTCAGCTGCAACAAGCTTACATTAGGTCATCATCTTGATGACATTGTTGCTACACTTATCATGAATATGACTCACCATGGTCGTTTCTCATCAATGGCTGTAAAACTCGACATCACTGCAGGAGAAGAAAAATACAACATGACTATGATCAGACCACTTGCTTATACTCCAGAACTCGATATCAAGCAGTTTTGCGTTGAAAATGAATTCCAACCAGCCAAATGCAGATGTCCATGGGGTGATACAGGCATTAGATCGCAGACAAGAGCTGCTGTTGATGATATTGTGTCTAAACTTGGTGAAGAGGCTAGACTTAATATTTTCCGTTCCCAGTTCCACATTATTAAGAAGACAGCTCCAGAACATGTTGATCCTCATGAACATAAGCACCATGGAAAGAATAACTCTGCTCCAAATACTGATATTGAAGATATTGGAAAATAAATAAGATAAAATAAATAGAATAGATAAAAACATACTAGTTTAAACCCATTTTTAACTGACTTAAAACTATTTTTCAAATTTCGAAGTTTGTAATTCCTATCTAAATCATGAAGGGATTTTTATGTATAAAACTTTAGACTTATTACAAAACACATTTAGAACAAGTTCTGATCTTGTAAACATATGACTTTAAATATTTAATTTGAATTTTTCCCAAAGAAATTCTGAGTATTCAATGTCTTAAGAAAAAGTAGTTTGTTTTTTTGTATGTGTGTGTGTTTAAAAAAAAAAGAAAAGAAAAATAAATAATCAAATAATCAAATTAGCGAGCACCAGCGGCGTTCTTGAGGATACCGATGAGTCCGTCACCAGCCATTTCCTTGGAGAGTTCAGCAGTGAACTGGTTGATGATAGAAACAGCGAGGATGATACCTGTTCCAGATCCGAATGCAGACAAGAAGTCAGCGACGAATGAGAGGAGAGCGACAAGGATACCACCGAGAGCTGCAGCTGTTGGGATGTAGCGAGAAAGTGTCTTCTCGAGTCTCTTCTGGTCTTCTCTGTGTCCCTTGAGTGTAAGGTGCTGCTTCTTGAGGGCTTCAGCGACATCAGCTGGTGCCTGGTTGGAGAATCTAAGGTAGTAGTATGAGATGAAGCCGGCGGATGAAAGAGAGAAAATGAGGTAAATAATTGTATGAAGTGGGTCGTGGATTGTTTGTTGGATTGACTGTGGTGCTGTCAAGTAGTAGATAAGGCCGGAAACTGGTGTGGAGTAGTCATAGGACATTCCGTTGTGTGAACGCCAGACACCGAAGATTTGTGTGGCAAGAGACTCTGGCCAGTGGAAGTAGATGGTGCGAGAGAAGCCAGCGAGCTGGGAAAGGATTGTAGACTGGATGATAAGTGGTGTGTTGGAGCAATAGAACAACTTGATCTCGAATGGCTCTGGACAGGCACGGTTGACTGTTGTTTCGAGGCCAATGTTGATCTTGATCTGATCGAAGTAGACGCAAGCACCGAAAACAATGACTGTTGAGAATAATTGGCAAAGATTTGGTAATTGTGGGCGGAAAACGATATCACGGAGTGCGCGTAGCTTGTTCTTGCGTGTGAAGAGGTAGTGGAAGAAAGCAATGACAAGGCCTTCGTACTCTGTTCCGCGGCCCATGGAGTAATGGTTGAATGAGAAGAGTCTCCACATGATCATTTCGCAGATGTTTGTGCAAATGAAGAGGGAAATGCCGGAGCCGATACCATAGCCGTTCTGGCAAAGTTCATCGAGAAGAATGACAACAATAGCAGAAGAAACAAGCTGTGTCATGATGAGAGCAGCGTTGACAAAGCCGATTTCGCCACGAATACCGTACTCGCCGGACCAGATAGCGTTACCAGCCTGGAAAGCTGTCATGATGATGCCAGCTAACTTCTGAGCAGCATCGAAAAGAGCGGAAGCCTCTGGATCGGATGGATTTCTGTTGATAAGACCGAAAGAGCAGAGGAACTGAAGGATCATACCTGAAGTAACGATTGGGGAAATACCGAATTCCATAAGAGAATACTTAGAAGAAGCTGTAAGAATACGAAGGTGCTGCATTGGGTCATCACCGGCTGTCTTTTGGACGCCATAAAGTGGAACAAGTGTGCAGATTAAATATAAAGCCAATGAAGCGAATGTATAGAATAACCGCTTGCGAATTGGAACCTTCTTGTTTGGACGTGGAACGTTTGGCATAAGTTCAAGAACAGGCCTGATTGACTTAAGTATATCAAAACCCATCTTTTTAATTTATAAAAAAAAAATATTTGGCCGATAATATTTCTGATTTCAGGAGTTTGATTTTTCTGTATTTATATTTACTTTGACCTTCTGTAATAATGTGAGCATAAGGTTTGAAAAATTGAATCGGCGGTTAACTTCAGGAATAAAAAAAATCCAAAAAAAAGCACCGATGGGATTCATCATTACGTACTGTTCTCCTTCGGCATAATAAATCATGTCTTGATGAGTAAGTTTAAAGCAAATGTCTTAAGTTGTGTTTCTCAATAACATCCGAGTCTATTTTTCATTTGTTTTTTTCTATATGCTAATATATATATGGGAATGATCACGCTCTAAGCAAGCTATAAATTGGTATGCTCTAAAGGACTAGTAACTAATGTATATATCATAATGACCAAATTCTATTTCCAATTTGAAATTAAGCGGACAAAAATATGGCAATTTGAGGTTTTCATAAGCTATCTATACAAATATTTGTTTATTGGTTTTGGATGTTTCTTCAAAAAAAGGTGACCAAACTATTTTTTGAAAGTCCGCCATAACTTTAATGGTACTATTTCAGCGTGTACAATGAATACAAAAATTCTAAGAGTGCCACATAAAATAGTACTTTAGACTTGAGTTAATGCTACCAAGCAAATGTTAAAAAGATGACTTTAGTGTTTTGATAATCAAAGATTAAAATCATTATTGTCTAAATCAATAATCATAACGACAGAAGTTAATGTTTTTTCATAAGTGCTTTAAATCCACTTTTAAAAGTATACCTCAAAAATCAAAATATCAAAAAAAAATTGGCCGATAGGTTTGGCTTTAATTTTTGTCTGCTTTTATGATTTGATATGGATGTTATAATTTTAAAAGTTGAGCCAAATTCACCAATAGATTTTTGAGATTTGCAAATACTCAATAATTTTCAGCGTGTTATCTTTTATTAAAAGAACTATTTGGTTTCAGTATCATATAAATTGATATTTACTTTCTATTTGAACCTTCATTTAGCTAATGATTTAGTAATACAGATTTCATCTAATCCTTATAAGAGAATTTTGAATTTGTTATAATAAAAAAACAAACAGATATAGCTTACACTTCTATAATAAAGATACCTTTTATAGAAATCAGTATGAAATGTGTTTTTTGACACGTAAAGCTCTCAATTCATTATAACATGTTTGTCGATTTTTATATATTTTTCGCTTTCATTATCTATGATATTAAAAATTATGTCATCAGAATGTGAAATAATTAAACAAATGCCCTGCGGGAAGTATTTTATACTAGAATTTATAAAAAAAATCACTGTACGTTTAGCCTACTGGTTATGTCGTGGGGTTCAAAGGCAATATGTTCAAATCAGTAAGCACCCAGTTTTTTTATTTTTTTAATTTTTTTTAACAAGGTGAATATAACTTTTGATCGAAATCAATGAGTTACATGAATTATCATTTATCTAACTACAATTAAATTGTGAAAATATACTATCCAATATTAGCGTTTAATAAAATCAAAGATTATTGACTTATATTTTGAAAGTAATCTAAGCAGAATTTAGATATCCAAATTCTAAATATCTTCATGCTTAGATGCTAGATAATATATTCTTATTTGAAAAATTTATAATGTTATTATTTTCTTATTTGATATTTACTACAAGCAGAAAAGCATTTATATTGTAAATTAACAGATTATGATAATTATACTCGTTTTTATATGTTCTTAATGAAGAATATCAAACGTATTTCTATGAGTTTTAAAAAATGAAAAGTTTTAATATGGCTAATATATTTATTATCATTAATAGAATAAAAAAGTTTTTTTCGCATATCACTCGATGATTTACCTTCGAGTTTTGATAAATTTCGAAAAAATTTAAGGAATGCTCTTTGAATTTCTTTACCTATAAGCATATTATCTGCCGTATTATTTTTCGCTAATTGTAGAATTTTATTTAATTTTAATAATTAACCTTCTAAGCTTATTGAGAGATCACATTGTATATTTGATACGTAGTACATATGCTAAATCTGTGAATTAGATTGTAAGATATTGAACAAATGTTCTTAAACATTTTAGATTTTAGGGAATTACTGAATTAAACTATATTTCTTATATGATATCTTCATGTTTGGATGCTTTGGGTATAATTTATTGGGCTTTTTCTATCCAAATGTTTGGCAATGGTAACCCAATTTCTAACAAATTTATGATGGAAAAATTTATGACTTTTATGGAGCCGAAAAAAAAGCATAGAATGAATAAGACTATTAAAGATAAGCTGTAATTTGATTGTGAATTTTAAGAAATGAATTTGGATTAAAATTTGAAATTCTTTTTTTTGAAAATTAGCCGATGATATGCTTAAGCTAAAAATTACTAGAAGCGGTGTGATATAATTTATATAAAAACAAAATACAGCTTGATTTATATAGTAATTTATGCTTTACATGTATTTTATATAAATTTTTATTGAATTCAAATATTCAATAGTTTTTTTATGCTAGATTAGTTGTATTTATTTAAATATATTATATTGGCAACCTTTCTTTACCCTGTCCTAATAAACGCATTTTGTAAAAAAATATAGTGCATCAGTTTCGAACTAGCGTCCCCGGTACCAAATAGTAAGGGGTAATAACCATTCGACCATTTGCCACGTAAAGCATCGCCAGATTTTTTTGTATTTAATCACTCCCAAAACACTGTTTTGGCTTATTGGAAGCATATCAGACATAATCGCCATAATCAAAAAATCTATATACCCAATAAGTAATAAATTTGTCGATATAGATTTTCCATAAAATTAGTTTTTAGTCTGATCTTAAAATAAATTTAATTTTTTATAAAAAAAATCACATTTAAAAGTACCTTTTTAGTAGCTCGAAATCCTGTTGGTGGATTTCGGGCGTACTTCAAAATTAGCTTTTCTTCTACATATGCAAGCTATATTTTAAATATGGGGCAAATCGGATCGGCGAAAGGAGTTTAGTTACCTTTCTTCAAAACCAAATTCTAGAGAAAATAGTATGAAGAAAAGTAGTTATGACTTAAAATTGCATTTTTTGTTGTTTCTTTTGTTGTATAAATTAAATCTAGTAATCGATAAGACTAAATCAAAATCAAAACTGCTTAAATGAACTAAAACTACTATTCATATATCTATTTTATGATGATCTGATTCGATAAATAGATGTGTTAAGATGGCATTAGCTCTTAAATACAAAATTTGTAACATATTCTTGTATTTTAACATGGATGGTACGTAACATATATGCTTATGCTATATATTAGAGTAACATAGTTTAATCATCCAAATATGGAGTTTAATAATAAATATTTCATTAAATCAATTATTTTCGATAACTTCCTCCAAATGAGCGAAAATATTTGAATTTCTAATAAATCGTCTTGAAATGAGATTGTTGAAAATTCAAAAAAAAAAATCAATTTCCAATAATTTGAATTGAGGTATTGCTTAAAGTATATATTGGTTTTGAAGGATTTCTTTCCTGATTTTCTCAATTTTTAGAAATTCAAAAGATTTTGGTCAAAAGAAATAGCCAACACTGGTTTAATCAATCTTTTAATAGTACTAGATTTCAGACTCCGCGTGGCTAAAATCCATCGTCAAATCTATCGAAGGAATTTTTAACGATGTGAAACAAAAATCAAAATTTCTTTAAGATTATTGGTAAACAAGACAATTATCAAAGTTATTATCCTAAATTCAATGAAAATTCTATCGTCCAATTTCAATCAATTATCATCAAAACTTGATGTATACACTATATTGGATATACATAAAGCTAAAAAATTGAATTGTGAATTTGAAAAATTGAATATTTCTTTATCGTTAAAATTTCATAAACAGGTAAAAATATTTAGAATGTTTCCAATTCTTTTTGGCCTTTCAACATCAATTTCTGATGAAGATGTCTATTCTAGAATCAAACCTGGCTATAATAATGTATCTTTAATCTCAACTAAACGCTATTTCAAAGTAGAAAGTGGTCATCTTATATTATTCCTCGCAGAATCAACTAATGATTACACAGGTATAGCCCATAGTGATAATGAAAAGACAGAGCTATTTAAGAATGAAACATTCGGTATTAATTTCAAGAGCAGGGGATATTTAGAGATGCTCTCACCAAAATTCAATTCAATATATGCCGTTGACTTTTCTAGGTTCAAATATCCATCATGCAGTGAAAATATCGCTTTAATTGGTAGTGGATCATTAAATGTTGGCTGCTCTCAAGGAGCTGACTATGTATTAGAAAAAGGTGACAGTGTTTGTGTTTATTATGCATTTCCTAAAACAATTTCGACAGCTACTCTCACTAAATCTTCCACATTATCTACAACAGTCTACACAGCTATAGGTGACGTTACAAAGTCAGACAATGTTACACAGCCATTCATGATGAGAATAGTATATAACAGTAATACATGTGATGGCTCTACTGTTGGTGCTACAGTTACTTATAATGAAACATCAACAGTACTTAGCATGAAGTTATTACCAGAAGGCGGCTATCAGCTTGGTTCAGTTGGTAAATTTGCTGGCTGGGTTGCCGTTCTTGTTGTTATTTCTGTTTTATCCATTGTTATCTTAGGAGGTATAATCGTTGCAAGTGTTGTTCTTGGTATTTGCTGCTACCACTGCATCAAAGAGAGAATGTTCCACGCTCAGGATGCTGCTCAGTTGGAGCTTGGTATCATCGAAATTCCACCAGCTGATGACAGTCCATATGAATCAAAGAACCCACTTCAGACTCATGAAAAGAACAGTCAGTATTAAATACAACTGCTTGCAAAACCTCATTATTTTTATAAAATATTTAAACTTTATTTGATAATTTTAGAAATTTTTAATTTTTTCATTCATAAAAAGCTCATACTCTTCCTACATAAACTTGCTTTCATAGATACTCTGTTAAAACCCTTTAAACATATAAATAAAAAGATCTTGAAGAAATTCAGAGAAGAAAAAGTAATCTTTCATCAAGTCTAATGTATGAGAATGAAGTGTAACAAAGTTTATGTCTGAACTTCAATATTAATTCCGATTTTTTTGAATTTAAGACAAAAGGTTGTTTTTTATTGATTTTTGATTTGGGATAATAATACCTTGAGTTATTTTATTTGAAAGAATGTGAAATTTTGATATTTTGGAGTAATTTTATTTTTTTGTATTAAATTCGCGACTGATTTTACTAAAACTAATACTATTAATAATAATGATAGAAATTGATTAAATTTCTGCTTTTAAATTTACTTGCTATGTGGTTCGGTAGAAGATTTTTTTTAAATTCAGGTTGAGAACAGACTAATGTTATAAGTTCCTATATAAGGGCATGATCAAAAGAGAAAGTATTTGAAAAAAACTTGAATGCAGTCTGAATTTCCTACAAAAATGAATAATGAAATTCAATATTCATAATCGCACTGATCCAGCACAAGTTTATTGGTCCATAGGTTCATTATATTCACCGAAATTCCAAAAATAAATTCCGGAACTGAAAAAATTTTAACTAATTGGTTGCATGATCAACTTCGCATTAATTATGTATAATGCAATGAATGCATTATGTTATCAAGGTGAATAAAGTAAATTAACGTATCATGGACAATTTGATAAGAAACCAGGCCATCCCTTTCAATTTCATGAACAGATTTACATAGAAAAAATTGAGAGAGTTTTTACGATATTTGAAAAAATCAATAGGTGTCAAACCAAA
This sequence comes from Trichomonas vaginalis G3, assembly GCF_026262505.1. Lineage (NCBI taxonomy): Eukaryota > Parabasalia > Trichomonadida > Trichomonadidae > Trichomonas > Trichomonas vaginalis. The sequence continues at coordinate 12,270,735 of NC_067207.1, forward strand.
AATTTTTTATTTCATTTTTATTTAGATCTCCTACACAAGCATGATCTACGACAACATCCTCCAGACAATCGGTAACACACCAATGGTTCGCATCAACCACCTTAACCCAAACCCAAAGGTCGAAATGTACGCCAAGCTTGAAGGTTTCAACCCAACAGGCTCTGTTAAGGATCGTATCGCCCTCAAGATGATCGAGCAAGCCGAATTAGAAGGCAAGCTCAAGCCAGGCAGCACAATCATCGAAGCTACATCTGGTAACACAGGTATCGGTCTTGCTATGATCGGCCGTGTTAAGGGCTACAATGTCATCATTGTTATGTCAGAAGGTGTTTCTCTTGAACGCCGTAAAATGATCAAGGCCTTCGGTGCTGATATCATCCTTACAGACAAGAAGCTCGGCACAGATGGCGCCATCAGAAAGGTCGCTGAAATCCTCAAGGAGAACCCAGGAAAGTACTTCAACCCTAACCAGTTCTCTAACGAGTACAACAAGATCGCTCACTACAAGACAACAGCAGAAGAAATCTGGGCTCAGACACAGGGCAGAGTTACACACTTCGTCGCTGCTGTCGGCACATCCGGCACACTTATGGGTGTTGGCAAGAACCTTCGTGAGAAGAACCCAGACATCAAGATCGTCGAAGCTCAACCAACAAAGGGTCACTACATCCAGGGTCTCAAGTCCATGGAAGAGGCTATTGTTCCAGCTATCTACCAGGCTGACAAGATCGATGAGCACATCCTCATCGAATCCGAAGAGGCTTTCGCTAAGGCTCGTGAAATCGTTGCCAAGGAAGGTATCTTCATCGGCATGAGCTCTGGTGCTGCTATGCTCGCCGCTCAGAAGCTTGCTGAGAAGCTCGATCACGGTGTTATTGTTGTTCTCTTACCAGACCGTGGTGAGAAGTATCTTTCTACAAAGCTCTTCGACACAGAATAAACTGTATGAACTTTGCTTTCCCCTCTATTAATCGAAAATCTTTTTTAATTCTAGCTTTTTAATGAATCTACTTCTTTTTAACTTAGATATTTGATCTTTCTTCTAGTATTATGTATAGAAAATGCTTATATTATGAACCAAATCACTCAGAATAACTAATTAGATTGTGTATTCAGGTCAATTATGAGTCAATTCTCCATAATTGTTGTGCAGATCGTCATAAAATGGTATAAATGAATACTTTGTATCTCCAAAATTTTTATGAAATCCCAAAAATCAAAAGAATCTTTGAGAAATTTTTTATCATTTTTTCAAAAACAAAAAAAATTTGGAATATAAAACATGTCTAAATAAGGAATTTATAACGACAATTATGATTTAAATTATCTGGTTAATTCATTAAATATCTTAAATCACTAAAATCATATGCTTTTCCTTATAATTGATATAAATTTTCTTTACAAATCAATTATTTTTATTAACATATATCATTACAGTCTTTATTTTGTTTTAAATAAAATAATATAATACAGTTTACTGCTTAAAGTTCAACAAACGTTTCTTTGAATTCGTGAGTTCTGAGGAAATCAAGAATTTCTTCAATACTTGCGCATCCACTCTCTTCCTTGAAGCTACTTATATCATATTTATCATTGAAGTATCTAAGATTTGCATTGAATTCATGTTCATACAGTATAGATGCAATTTTATGGTATCTTTTCAGTTCCATCAGTATATGGATTGCATTAATGAGGTTACCTGATTGCAGTGAATACGTCAAATATGAGTCAATGACAACAGATTCATCAAGATTATTGAGATGAGCAAAAATATGGGCTAATTCGAAGTACTCAGCCATCAGGAGGTATTTAAGTGTTGAGTTCTTATCACCTATGATCAAAGATAAGAGAGAAGCACCCAAGAAATCTTTGTTTTCCTCAAAACTTTTGATAAAAAGTTTTAATTGTTCGATGTTTTCTTCAGGGATTTCCTTTTGGTAGAAAGAGAGCACGAATCTATGATACACTCTTTTGATATCACTAGTTATCGACGGAGTTATCTGTTTAGGCTTTTCTCCAAGAATTAAATTAAAATCATCAACAAATTCTGGGTAATTTATAGGAATACTCATGGATTTGATAACCATATCAATGTATTCTCGCGATGTTTCAACATTTAGAGCAAATGGTTTCTTCGTCTGGAAGAAATTCAATTCATAATATTTGTTGTCACTTTTTGTACTTTGATGTAAAGTGATTCCAGATTTTTCAAGAACAGTAAGTGTATCACCAGATGCTGATAGGATGTTTGCAGAGTTATTTTGGATGAGCTCAATGAGTTCAAGATTGGAGTTCATTATTTCAATGGAATTCTTGAAATTAAAAGCAAACTTAGATTCACCGCGATAACATACGATTTCCGCTGGCATTTTGTAGTTAACACGCTTACAGCACTCACCATTCTGTAAATTAAAGATGTAGAGCTTGTAACTCATGTCAATTCCAACAACTTGCGGAAAATCAAAAGAAATAAGCGAATAATAGCTCGTAGCCGTGAATTGTGGGAATGAACCAAATACAGGCTTCATATCTTCATTAGCAAAGAAAATTCCTTTAGATTTTATTGAAATCGCGATTACGAGCTTTTTATCGTTATCCAGCGATACGTCGTAAGCCTGTAGGTCGTTTATTGTCTTTGTGCTAACTTTGCCGTTACAATATACTCCAATTGTGTTAGAATCTGAAACAATAATATAATCTGCGATTGTACGCAAATCTGTGACTGGTTTGTCAATGATATGAAGTTCTGTTATATCAAATTGCTGTTTCTGCTCGAAAAGATAAACAGAACCTTCAATAAGATAAACTATTGAATTATTTGAGAAATAACAGAGTTTATCGACTTGTTTCGGATATCTGAATGAATACACGCCTGTCTTATAATTGTAGGACGTCAAAGCATCGTCTACATCCGAAAAAACAATTTGATTATTAAATTTTGAAACAAGAGTTCCTTCTTTCATGATAGGAAGTGTATAAAAAGTATTGAGTGATAATGACTTGTTCGTGCTCTTCTTTATAATGTACGTTTTGTAATAATTCGAAATAATTATTAAATCTCCTTTTGAAACGTATAAAGGGGCGAAATTAAACGTTTTCGGAAGGTTTACGGATTGAGGTTTTGAAAGGGATGAATTTTCAATTGAAAATTGTTCAATTGAATTATCGTTGTATAAAACGAAGAAAGAGATGTCATTATCATCATTTGCGTATACACTTGAGACAATCTTGTCTTGGGTGAATGAAAGAATGGTAAACGCAGCTCCTGTAACTAAATGAATTAAATGAATAAAATGTTTTGACCAAGCAATAGCGAAACCAAAAGAAATGGTCGTAACTCCTTCGACTCTTTCATCTTGAGTAAGGTTGTAGACAGAAGAAGTGATTTGATATGGATATTTCTGATTTTTTCTGTTTAATATGATAAGTTCTGAAGCTTTTGTCAATGCAATAGCGTAATTAGAGTTGTATGTCGATATGGAAACGCATGTAAGTGGATCTTCGAATGTTAAAGTCCAATTTTTCTGAATTGTAAAAATATCTTTGTCAATATATGAATATTCTGTCAATTCTTTTTCATTTTCAAGAACAATGAATGAATCTATTGTTGAATTATCAAAGCATACTTGTGAACACTTCATATTGAACGATTTTGACTTGAGATTTAAGATATCACATAGAGCAATAGAGTTATCTGATACAACAACTAATATAAATTGCTTTGAATATGCTCCTGATATGAATCCTAATGATTTAATATGCGTATTTGGGAAATCAAAAGAAGAAATTACAGAAAAAGTTTGTTCGTTTTTCTTGTAGACAAGTACACATTCTCCAATACATACTGCAAGATACCCATATGTAAATGAAGCTATTGGAGTATCCCCATACTTAACTAAACTTGGTAAAATCTTCATTTATGTCAAATCTGACAAAATTTCAAAATATTTGAAAACTGTTAATCTCACAATGTTCATTGGTTTTAAAATAAATATACAAAATTTCAGGAAATCTGCAAAAAATATGTTTTGAGAATGTTCGAAACGCGTCAATAGCCAATATCAACTGTTTAATATACATTCTGTTCTTCATTAAAATTGATATCTCTGTGCGAGCTGTTCACTCTTCATAGAAAAATTTCGAATATATAAAGTGCTCTGATGGCAATTTATTGTTTGTCAATCTCAAATACATAAAAATAATATCTAGCGGTGAGTATTACTGAAATTGGAGCTGTTATTTTGCGAAATAAAGAATTTTGAATTTGAAAATCGTATAAATAATCAATCATTCAATCAAAACTATTAAATTAATAATAATAAATCAGAAAATATGAATTTCAATCTAATATTTATAATTCAATCAAAGAAAGGAAGATATTCCTTAGAAAAGATTTGTGTAAAGGAGAATTGCTCCCCAAATGTAAGCAAATGGAAGCCATAATAAGCTTGACCAAACGAAAGCGATGCGAGGGCCAATCATTTGATCATCATCTGGCATTCTATGTAATGAAAACAGTCCTGTTGGAGAAACGGCCATCAAAACAGCAGATTTAGTCTGTTCAGATGGGATCTTGAAACCTTTGCATAATCCGCCGACAAGGAACGGGAATAATACGTAATTAACAGCGAGATTGATGGGAATAAACACGTGGAATCTCCATAAGTTTACAGATCCTGCAACAACTCCGATAGAGAATATTATTGAACAAGTAACGCATTTTGTAAGATCGGTAATGAAGTTTTTCATGAGAGCAGGCATGTTTATCTTGATCGCAGCCCAAATGAAGCCGAGAATTATACATATCGTATTTGTATTGACCCAGGCAGTGATAATTGTAGATGTAAGTGTAGGAGGCTTGATTTCTGGTTCAGCTGGTTTATCTGCCGCTTGCTTCTTTTCAATATCTTCCTTCTTTTCTTCATCTTCATTTTCTTCGTCTGATTGCTGGTTTGCTTCATTAACATCTTCATCTTCGATACATTCAAGACCATCTTATTCCTGAAGTGAATCCTCTTCCTCTTCTTGTTGTGGCTCTTCCTGATCATCTTGTTCTTTAGGGGTGTGAGAATAAACAAACATGAGGATCTTGAGGATAGGAAGATAAATGAACTCTTCAGTGATCAAATACATGACTGCAATTACTTTATACTTTGTTGGGAAAACAACATCTAAAATTTGATAAATAAAAACTGTTGATTCCTGAAAAGCGAACGAAGTTGCAAATCTTATGTATGCAGTGAGCTTGCTTTTAGACTTGATTGCAAATGTTGCTATAACAATCAGGAGATAAATGATTAATTGAGCAATCGCAATTGGGAAATACGGCTTCCAATTCTCCATTGTAAGCTTGGTATTGCCAATAATATTATAGGCCATTGCGGAATAGCTTGAGAGTCGGATAACTTCGTATAATGGCCAAACTTCTGGAGCAGTAAAAACCTTAAAAATTGCAAGGACGAAGCCAATAACAAGAATGATATACAGCGCGCCTTGAATCTGGAAAAGGTCTTTGAGAGTAAAAACCATAAAACTATATAAAGAAAATTTCTGTCACTTTTAAAATATTCAATTTGAAAAAATTTATTGTATGCGATATTATCGTAAGAAGTCTCAATTTTGAGAATAAACGATGGGATAAGGATATTTTACAACATCTCTTAGCCAATCATTCTTGAGTGGTTCTTTCAATTTTGCAATATTTTGAAAACACAACAGTTTGGATAACGGGTGTTTCAAATATTTTTTCCCTTTTGATATGATATATTATATTACCAGTTTTTTTTAAATAAATATTTCCCAGATCGAAAAGGCAAACCCAAATTTTAGCTAAAAGTGACAGGAAAAAAAAACGTTTAGTATTAAAAAAAAAGACCGATGAGAGCTTCGTTCGAAATATAGAGGGAACTGAGAATGCGCAACCATTCTCAGGGAATATTGAATGCTATTCCCGTTCCCTCTGTATGGAAAATTGAGGTTTTCAAAGGGAGTTAAAATAATATCAAATTTATACTAATTTACTTCAAAATACAAAAGTATTTGACAGCTAAAATTAGTTACTTTAGCAAGCCTATCAATACCCTTTTACGATTATTGTTACTTTTTCGAAATAAAAGTAAAAACAAATTTATACTAATTTACTTCAAAATACAAAAGTATTTGACAGCTAAAATTAGTTACTTTAGCAAGCCTATCAATACCCTTTTACGATTATTGCTACTTTTTCGAAATAAAAGTAAAAACAAATTTATACTAATTTACTTCAAAATACAAAAGTATTTGACAGCTAAAATTAGTTACTTTAGCAAGCCTATCAATACCCTTTTACGATTATTGCTACTTTTTCGAAATAAAATAAATTTATTATCAAAAACCTTTTTTTTCTTAGTAAAAATAAACAAAATTTTTTACCTTATGAACTTTTGATGGAAATATGCAAATTTAAAATAATAAAGAAAGCCGCGAGCGAATCGAGCGGCTTAGGTCTAAGATTTTGATTCAAATCTTTGCTTATATTCCTTAAATTCTTTATGAAACTCGCAACAGTTCCATAAAAAATTTTAAATTCTAAACTGTCGAAATTACCGATCGGTAATCACACCCTTCAGGGGTGTGTCACTTTTTACAGGCGTGTCACTTTTAGCTAAAATTACCCCTACTCGATCGAAAAATTATTTTATCTTCAATTTAATCATTGCTTACTATTGTTCTACAGAGGTAAATAATAATATCAAATATTTCAAATGATAAACCATTTTGTAATTCATCGAATTTCGGATTATTGAAATTTGCTATGATCTTATATGTAAACTTATAGTGCTATTGCTTACATACAAGGCCCAATGAATGAATAAGTGAACAAATGTATTGCCTTATTGATAAGCAAGAATATTAAACTCACAAGAAACATTAACCCATGCATTTTAAGTACCTCAAAAACCTAAGTTCCGCAATGATATTGAAACAAATCAAATATGATTTACTTTCAATGTATTCTGATTTGCGTGAATTTTGCGTTTTCATTTGAGTAGTTAATAATTCGCTTCTATCAGAAAAGGGCAGTTGACCATTTGTTAATGAAGGATATCAAATGAAGTTGTTATTGATACTGAAAATTGAGGTTGTCGATACTGAAAAATACATGAATTACAAACCATAACAGACGATATTTAATCGATGAAAACTACAAAATATTTAATTTTAAATTTTAATTTTAAACAAAACAAATACTTAATATATATGAATTGACATTGTGATACGTTGTTATATAAATCTTAAGCAACATACTACAACCTTCCTATACTATTTAACACCTATGAGACGCAGAAATGGATATGGCTTTTCATTTTGGATTAGTTCCTGATTAGTCATTCCAGTAAATGGAGATATTGGAAGCGCATACATGCAACAATTCTGATCTCTTCCAAAAACGTCAAGAAGATTTTCTTTTTTGCTTTCATTTCCAAAATATTCCTTATCAATACCATGCTCTATTTCAAATTTAGTTAGATTGTTCGATGTAAGACCAATTGACCTTGAAAATTGAGCAAGTGGTATTAACGTAATGAAAAGTTCAACCGGAATAGATATAACAATAATGGTAAAATTGGAAGTAGTCAGTTCGTTCCTCCGAATTATCAAAGTAACAAAATGTGAAATCACTAAGAAAAAGCAAAAAATCGTTGCATACAATGTTGTCAGCAAAAGCAATTTTTCGTTTCTTTTACCTATGTAAACACCAGCCCATTTACAATAGAAATCGGGGCGAATTACATACCTGCCGACGTTAGGGAAGTAATAAGCTCTATTTGGTCGTGGATTTGATTTGAGCCATACAAGTTGTGCAGGAAAAGTTGTTATACCTTCAAAATTGTCTTCGGTGCTTAATCCTTCTAATAAATGCTCTGATGCATGATGCCAGTAAAATGGCAGATATCCAGGACCTACAGATATCATTTGGAAGTAAGATACTAAAAACATAATGTATACTATTAACAATATTGGTGTGAAAATGTAGCCAAAATATGATGTGTAAAGTAACGTATATACAAAATGAATAACCATGTTCCAGAGCGATAATATTACAATGATATAAGGTGAGGGACCACAATACCAACTTCCACAATAGTATTTTTCTGAATCTTTGAAATCTAGAGCAGTGCAACAGCATCCGAATTTACGGTATGATGATTTTCCGGGGAATTTGCCAGTAGTCGAGTCATAGTCATCATAAGTATAATCACTCTCGTCATAAACTGTCTTCTCAAGATCGTTTCCTGAAGCTGAAGACATACAAGTTTTATTCTTCCTTACGCCAGATTTTTGAAAGAAATTTTGGAAAAATATTGAATCCTATATTATTAGAAGATGCAAAATTTTGAAAATAATTCATATCGAAATTTGAATACTCATTCAAAATTATTTGATTAATTGAAAAAAATTAATTAAATCATTTATCTCAGATAATTTTAAATAAAAATTTTCAGTGCGAAATTTGTCAAATTTGAAATCAAGCCAATGAAAAAAGTGTTATAGACCGAAAATAGATTTTTTTCGGTTTTCTCTTCAAATAATTGAAAGAATGATACTATTATAGGTTTATTATATTATATAGCATATAATCATGCTATAGCCGAAAATTATAAGTTTTGAGAAGATTGAATATAACACAAATAAATTTGAATGTAAGTTAAATTGCTTGTTTTTTAATAGCTATTTAATGAGAAATCCAATATTGCAAAATTCAAATTGAATGATTGAAAGAACAGAAAAAGTCATTCTTTTCAATTTCGAATATGTTTCATTGTATTTATAATTATATGGCAAATACGATATTTAAACTTGATTTTTGAAGGAAAATTCACAAAATTGAATAAATTCAAATAATTTTTATTCAAAAATAAACTAGTTATTTGAGTTTAATACTAATTATCTATTCAAACTACAAAGTTTGTAATTTAAAATATTTTGTGAGATCAGATTGAATTAATTCAAGGTTCTTTTCAATTAATATTAATGACCATATTACGCATTTTCGAACATTCTAAACCAAATATATAAAAATGGGAGACGAATGTTAAATTTGCTAGACATGGGGGAGTTGTCTGCAAAGTTTTAGCTCTTATCTCTAACAAAAATTAATTTTTAAAAAAAAGACCGAATACGTTTCACAGCGAGAAAAAAATAAAAGGCAAGATAGAATTTTCTAGACATAAAGAAGTTGTTTACCGAGTTTTAGCTCTTATCTCTAACAAAAATTAATTTTTAAAAAAAAGACCGAATACGTTTCACAGCGAGAAAAAATAAAAGGCAAGATAGAATTTTCTAGACATAAAGAAGTTGTCTACCAAGTGTCAGCTGTTACTTCTTCTCAATACTGATATAAAATAAAAATCTTTATTATTTATTTAACCTTTATTGTTTCATTAAACTTCATTTATTTTATATTATAGTTTTATTCTTTTAGCTACTTGTAAAATAATCTAATTTTATATCATCATTTTACCGGATTATTCTTCAGTACATCGATTGTGTATCTAAAATAATATCATTATCCTTATTCTGTTTTTTCCAAAATTCTTTTAAATATCTTTTTTGGTTAGATTACTTTACACTTTTTACTTTTATTTTTTAATTTCAAAAAAAATTTGGTGATTGTTCTATTCTGTTACAATGTGCATTATCATATTCTAATGAATTATTCATTACATACATTTAAAAAAACTTGTTTAAAAATGAAATTAAAAAAATTATGTTTATTATTACGCTGTGAATGTGTCAACAGCGGTCATGCCTGTATCTGTATCCCATATTTGCCACAACCTTTCTGTATCTGCATTTGTGTATTTCGGTTTCAGCTGATACATTTGATTTGGCGTGTAATTTGTTCCAGTTAATGGATTAATTGGGAGATCTTCATGCGGTGTGTTATTATTGTACTCCCAAATAAAGGCAGGAATAGCCTGAATGCTTTGGCAGCGCTCCAATGTCGACCAGAATCTCTCAATCTTCCCATTTTGGTAGGGAGAATGAGAGTCTGTATGCCGCCATTGGACGCGCCAAAGATCAAGTAGATCTTGAAAGGCGCCCCTATTTTCTGAACCGTTGTCGGTCCAGAAACAATAAGGGACGCCAAATTCAATGAAGGCGGAAGCCGCAACGTTCGCTGTCGTCGCTGCCAGCATATCTGGTATTTGTATACACGCTAGGACTTTGCGGCTAAAATCGTCGATTATGCCATAAATATACTGGCCACGAACACCCCTAAAATAATGAACATCTGCGTGCCAGATAAGATTGGGTGAAAGCGCCCAATATCTTACTGCTGTTTCTGGCCCGGCATGCTCTAATCGCGTCTTGGTGAAATGATTTTCTTTGAAGTATCTGCGTACTTCTCTATAAGATACATCAATTTGTTGTAATTTCAAACGTTTCCATTGTTTTGTTTGACCACAGGGAAGGGCCCAGTGGTCATGTATCACAGCAAGAGCTTTGATTTGGTCGTAGGGATTGACCCTACGACCTTTCTTGCCTTTAGGCAATGGGATATTCTGTAAGCTAAATTGATTTTGTAAAAAAGATTTTGAAACATCTAAATATTTGAAATCATTTGATTGAAGGGTTGGGGCGATGGGAACATGGGTGCAAGCTTCTTCCCATGTCATTTTACCTTCTTCAATCTGATTGGAAATACCAATTAGGTAAATTCGATCGACATACCCTTTGTAAGGATTCATTCTAATGAAGTACGTTAACAATCAAAATATTCTATAAGTGTCTAGTATGGAATTCAAAAGAATAAAGAAAATGGTAACGTAAATAAACGTATTATGAAATAATTTATAATTAAAATGAAAAAAAGAAAAAATAATAAGTAAAGTGACTGGAAATGAAAATGAAAATCAGTGTACAGTTTTATTTTTTTCTCGCTGTGAAACGTATTCGGTCTTTTTTTTAAAAATTAATTTTTTGTTAGAGATAAGAGCTAAAACTCGGTAAACAACTTCTTTATGTCTAGAAAATTCTATCTTGCCTTTTATTTTTTTCTCGCTGTGAAACGTATTCGGTCTTTTTTTAAAAAATTAATTTTTTGTTAGAGATAAGAGCTAAAACTCGGTAAACAACTTCTTTATGTCTAGAAAATTCTATCTTGCCTTTTATTTTTTTCTCGCTGTGAAACGTATTCGGTCTTTTTTTTAAAAATTAATTTTTTGTTAGAGATAAGAGCTAAAACTCGGTAAACAACTTCTTTATGTCTAGAAAATTCTATCTTGCCTTTTATTTTTTTCTCGCTGTGAAACGTATTCGGTCTTTTTTTTAAAAATTAATTTTTTGTTAGAGATAAGAGCTAAAACTTTGCAGACAACTCCCCCATGTCTAGCAAATTTAACATTCGTCTCCCATTTTTATATATTTGGTTTAGAATGTTCGAAAATGCGTAATATGGTCATTAATATTAATTGAAAAGAACCTTGAATTAATTCAATCTGATCTCACAAATATTTTAAATTACAAACTTTGTAGTTTGAATAGATAATTAGTATTAAACTCAAATAACTAGTTTATTTTGAATAAAAATTATTGAATTTATTCAATTTTGTGAATTTTCCTTCAAAAATCAAGTTTAAATATCGTATTTGCCATATAATTATAAATACAATGAAACATATTCGAAATTGAAAAGAATGACTTTTTCTGTTCTTTCAATCATTCAATTTGAATTTTGCAATATTGGATTTCTCATTAAATAGCTATTAAAAAACAAGCAATTTAACTTACATTCAAATTTATTTGTGTTATATTCAATCTTCTCAAAACTTATAATTTTCGGCTATAGCATGATTATATGCTATATAATATAATAAACCTATAATAGTATCATTCTTTCAATTATTTGAAGAGAAAACCGAAAAAATCTATTTTCAGTCTATAACAAGCCAATGTAAAAAGATTCTCCAGCTTTTTTAAAACATTATCATATTCCCTTTTCCCAACAAAAATCTCTGCGGAGATAAATGATGATGAAATTGAAACATTGAAATTCAAAAAATGAGTGAAATCAACCAGATAAAGTGCGTTTTTCTTGGAGATAGTGGAGTAGGAAAGACATGCATGCTGCACAGATACATAAATGGAACATTTATTACACCTACTTCTCCAACAATTGGCGGTTCTTATTTATCAAAAGTTATTACATACGAAGGACATAAAATTGATTTAATGCTTTGGGATACAGCAGGTCAAGAGATGTATCGTGGCCTAGCTCCAATGTATTATCGCAATGCCAAAATTGCATTTATTGTTTATGATGTTTCTTCTGCAAAGTCCTTTGAGTCGGTTATGTACTGGGTTGAAGAATTAAGACAAAATACAGGAAATGATATGATTATTGCAATTGTTGGAAACAAATGCGATCTCGATTCTAAAAGAGTAGTTGATTTTGAAAAAGCCGAAAACTTTGCAAAGAGCGTTAACGGTGTTTACATAGAAACAAGTGCCAAATCTGGTTACGGAATTGATCAATTATTCGAAACTGGAGTAAGACTCGTAATGACAAGCGCGTCCAAGGTTATCAAGCCGAGTGTGGAATTAGAAAATAAACAAGAAAAGAAGGAAGAATCCGCTTGCTGCTAATTTTCAATGTTTGTTTGCATCGGCTGGCCTTTGCTACAAGAACCAGATCCACTGTAAATAATAGGTTAATTTATTTATAGTTTTTTTAACCTTTATTGTTAAAAATAATTTTTTTTATATAATTTTTTTTTTCAGATTCATTTCGAACATATGTGCTTCTCTTTTGATTATAGCTGAGTATATATTTTTAGGTCAATCAGTTTGATTGAATGAACTTCGAATTCAATTTGAAGAAATAGAGAAATAAGAAGGTTTATTATAAAGAAAAATTATATAATTCAGCTAATTGAATAGAACTTTTACGATATATTAAAGAAATAAGATTGATAAAAGGAAAAAAATTTAGCAACATCCAGTTTTCTTTTCATTTGTGTCAACTTTATCGGGTGTGTTGACTTTAGATCTACTAACAACTTTCATGCCATCATCACCATTGTACATTTTCATAAGCTCGTCAACAAGAGTAGTGAAAAGCTGTTTAATACCGGCTCCGCTACGAGCAGATGTTTCAGCGTATATGCAATTGTTCTTGTGAGCCCACTCTTCAGCTTCGTCTTTTTCAACAGCACGTTCTGGTAAATCGATCTTATTTCCTACTAAAACAACAATTGTATTTTCTCCAGCAACATTACGGAATTCAGAAACCCATTCGTTTACATCTTCGAAGCTTTTCCTGTTAGTAATATCAAAAACAACGATAGCAGCTAAAGATGATCTGTAATAAATAGGTCCTAAGCTTCTGTATTGCTCCTGACCAGCTGTATCCCAAATCTGGATTTCGAGATCATGACCATCTCTATGATCTGTGAAAGATTCGTACAACGTTCCAATTGTATTTGGTTCAGCTGGATCAAACTTATCTTGTAAGAACCTATTTACAATGCATGTTTTTCCTACACTGGAATCGCCAATGGTGACAGACCTGAATGTAATCTTTTCCTCTTCAATCAGCATTCTATCTCAATAAGATCGATATTTTTTGTAAATCATTCAACTTTCAAACAACTAGAAAATCTAATTTGATGACAGAATGAGTACATATAACAAACACATAATTAAATTATTTTTGAAATAACTTAGAACGCAATCCGAATTTCAGATTTGAATTTTTTCTTCATAAATGATCCATTTGAATATTCGAATCTAATTAAAATGCGAATGGATTAATATAAGTCTTGTAAATGGCCTTTTAACACTACTATTAACCCAAATTTAATCCAGATTTATCCACAAAATAATGATATGTCCAATTAACATATCAAAAGCTTGTTATATTATTTCATATACACATCATCATACTTGTGTGAAGCCTAGAAATCATATTCTTTCGGATAAAAACTTAGATAATTTTTTTGTGAAGTTTACTTCGAACTCCATCCATCATATTATTAATATGAATCCCATATTAGATACATAACGAAAATGAAATTTTCATAACAAAGATGCTTGAATATTATAACAATTTTTTCTTAAATTTTATTTCCGTAATAATCAGACTTTAACTCGTTGAAAACGCATATACAACTTATAGAAAATAAAATCATACTATAAATTTTTAAAAATAAAGGCAAAAGATTTCCAAATTCCTTCAAATAATGCAGATTGGAAAATTTGCTTTGAATTTAGATTACTCATAAAGATTATGAGCAAATATCTAAATATCAGTCCATCATTTCTGGAAAATTTTATTTTTGAATAAAAAGTGACAAATGAATCTATTACAGTATTTTTCTTTTAAAGATCCTTCATTTGAGATCAATATAGGTGAGTTACCTAATAATGCTCAATTCACAACGTTTTTTCAGTCGTTGATATCAGGAATTTATATCAAAAACGAAAAAATTCTTTATTTATATTATTCAAGGGCATCAAATTTGAAATCAACATCGGCAATCAACATGAAAGCTTACATTACTTCATCTACACAATATATTAAAACTCTTCTTACATTTTCAATTGATCAAGATTTTGTAGCAATTCCAGGTTTAGATTTACCATTAAAAATCAAAATTACAGCTAAAAACAAGATATTGTCACATAAAAATATCCAATTTCCAGGAATTTACAACTTAGGATTAACATGTTATATAAATTCATCGATTCAGTTCTTAAACAGTGCATTACCCTTACGACAATTGATATTTGACCAAGATCCTACAACAGCTTCAGTCAGTGATGAACTACAAAAAGTATTTATTGAAATGAATTCATCAAACGACCCAATTATACTTCGACCATTCGTCAAATCGCTTGGTGGCAACATATTCAATGTAATTGGGATGGAGCAAGACGCTCACGAGTTCATTACAAGCTTATTTGATAAACTCGACAATGAATTAGGCAAAGAGTTTGTTAAAAACAGAGAAGATGCATGCAGTGTTGTTGAAAGCCGTGTATTAGAATGTCCTGCAGCCAAAATCAAGAACGAAGTTACAGAAACATCGAATGAAATTCAAGTTACCGTCCAAGGCTTTTCTTCTTTGATGGAGAGTCTCAGATTTTCAACAGCTACAGAGATGCTTGTCGGTGCGAACAAATGGGATGCCGGAGAAGGCTTTGGAAAGCAAGATGCAAAAAGATACACGAGATTCAAAAAATTACCAAAGTTTCTTATATTCCATTTAGTACGGTTTGCATATAACAGGCATTCCCAACGTGTTGAAGAGGTCAGAAGCCAATTTGACTGTCCAGAAAAAATTAATATGAAAGAATTCTGTCTTCCCGAGGTAGAAAACACGAATTACACCCTTGTAAGCGTTATAGCACACAGAGGAGACCCAATGAGTGGCCATTACGTCACTTTCGCACAGCCAGCTTACGACGGAAACTGGTTTTTGTTCAATGATTCAGCAGTTTCAAATGTCACGTTTTCGGATGTTCAGAAAACATTTACTGACCAATCATCCTTATACTCGAGTGTCCTTTCTTACATCGGAAGAACCGATTTCCTCGCTTACATTGTCGGTTACATAAGAAATGACCAATTAAAGGCAAAAATAAAAGTGTCAAACAGAATTTCTCAAATTATGTCAGATTCTCTAACCACCCGTATCGTCAAAAGTGACAGTAATATTGAGTATGATGTATACAACTCCAAAGGTGATATTGTACAAGTCGAGAAAGGCCAAACAATCAAAGAAAAGTTCCCTGACGATTCTGACAAAAATTTCTTCTTTGCTTTACAAAGTACTGAAAACATGATCGGCCCTCTCAATTTGTCAACAGTCATATCATCATTCCTTGTTCCTAAGACATACGCGACCATCTTCATTATGGACAAAAACCTCGGAGAAAAGCCTGTTTTCGTTGTCCAAAATGAAAAAATCAAAATTTACAACGGTTTTGACATCATTTCAATTTTCAGTGACAAAATCATTTACTACAATGATGTTGTCATCTCAAATGATGATCAGATAAGAAAAGGAATGATTTTGAACGTAGTCGATAAAGATGTCACTTTTTCAATCGATCAAAAACCGCTAACCGTTTCATATGATACCAGATATGAAGAAATACAGAAGATGATCAACAATGAGCATCCAGAACGTGTTGTCTTTACTACGAGAATGAAAATTCTCAAACCAAAATATTATCCAACTGTTTTGTCACTTCACAAACAATATGATATACAAAGCAGTTTATTACCTGAAGGATTTACTCTTTCTCAGATTGATTTGTTCAAGAAGGTCAATGTGTTCTTTTACGACAAGAAACACAATGAAATTCGTAAAATATTATGGCTGAAGAAAGATGCAACAGTTCAAAACACAATCGACCAAATTAAATTAATAATGAATATCCAAAAAGGTGACATTGTTTTATCATCATTTAACAAGTCAGAAATTCCATTTATATTGAATCCTGTTAATTTATTGAGAGATCAAACAGTAAGAGCAGACTTTGTTGATAAATTCCCTGCTTTGTCTGTTACAGAAACTATTGGTCATTTGAAAGAAAAGAAAAGTTATGTAGAAGTTAGAAAATCTTCAGGAAATGGAGTTTTTAGAAACTACGAAACACTCGGTTTTTGTGGAATTACAAATAATATGAACACACATAACATTTGTGATGAATTTGGTATCAGAGATGCAAAAGAAATGTTTGTAAGAAGTTATTCTGATGGAACAAAGAAAATTTCATTCGATATTAAAGCTAAATTTAATACTGTTTTCCAGGACGTTTCAAAGAAGTTTAAATCTC